>NW_020664368.1:4691154-4714642 GCF_002925995.2 Terrapene triunguis
GACCGGCCCACCCCCCCAGCGACACCCCCATTCCTCCACACAAAGAGACCGGCCACCCACCCCCCCCGCGAAACCCCCATGTCCCCGCAAAAAGCGGGACCGACTGGGGAAACAGAGGGAGCCGGGAGCAGCCGAGCCTCAGTCGCTCGCCGGGCCGGGGTCGGGTCCTGGCCGCCTCTGCTCCCGGCAGTAACGGGAGTTTGCACCGAGCGCTCCCCGCGGCGGCTGCGAACACCGCTCGGCCCCGGTGACAGCCTGGCCTGGGGGCGGGAGGCGAGGGACACCGAACCCGCAGCCCAGCGGCGGCTGCCGCCTCCTTCCCTCCCGCCAGCCCCGACGGTGGCTGTCGCTAGGGGGCTGCAGCCGAGCGCCAGGGCCAGCCGCGCTCACCTTTGCCGGCCGCACTCTTGGTTTGCGGGGACTTCATGGCCGCAGGTTCTCGCCTCTCCCCGCCGCCTTCTGCCTCCAGCATCTGCGGCCAGCCCCAGCGGCGCCTCTTATAGCCCGTGCCCCGGGGAGCGGCCGCGGCGCAGCCAGACGTGGAAGGAGGCGGGCGTGGGAGGGGGCACGGCCGAGTCCGGCTGCTGCTCTCGCGCTGGGGCGACGAAGTGGGAAGGACGCGGCCCGCCGGCGGGGCTGGATTGTCCCCCTGCCTCTGTGTCCAGCCTCCTGCTGGTCCCACAGAGCCCCGGGCCGGGGCCTCCCACGTGCCCGCCTCGGCCCTCACTGGCTGGACTTCCGAGCCTCCCCAATCCAACCCCTCTGGCGCGGGGGTACAGGCGTCTAGCCCCTGACCATCCGGCTGAAATTGTCAGTGCGCGGGAGGACTTCCCTCCCGCGTCCCCCGCAGAGACTGTGCGAGACAGACGGTCCATACCCGCCTCCCCCCGCAAAACAACATCACGGTTCCACCACAGAAATACACCGCAGTGCTGGTTGGGAGGCGTTTGCTGGCTGGAGCCACTGCAACGTGCTGTTAGAAAAACGCAGCTCCCGCTAGAGTGGGACAAAGCACTAATGTCTGGGGCAGATAGGCACTGAAAAGCCTTTACAGCTCCTGCCTCAGTGCGAGGCTGAGTTAGTGTGGTTTGTGGTCAAAGCTTCCTACTAGCACATGAAGTGCCTGGGCTATAACCTGTGCTACAAAGTAGAAGATCTGCCTTGTTTCCTTTTACTACCCAAAAGCAACCTGAGCCTGCAGCAGGAACATAGAATCAATCATAAAATATCAGGGTTGGAAGAGACCTCAGGAGATCATCTAGTCCAACCCCCTGCTCAAGGCAGGACCAGTTTCCAACTAGGAGAGTTTAACTACAACTGAGTCGGGCTTTTTTGTTAGCAATAGATTTTTTTTTTCTATTTATCTCGCGGTCTGTAAAATCAAGGCAAAACCTCTTAAATGTTGATTTAATGCACGAGGGGTGAATGGGCTGAAGAACCTTGTGTGAATGAATATAAATTGGCTCAGCAGCACACTTCATACTAGAAGAGGCATTGCAGCATGCACTCCTTGACCCTGGGACGTTACCTTCTGGTTGGTACCGGCCAGAGGAGAACCAAGAAATGCCATGTTCCATAAAATCGGAGCAATGATGGAATATTCCTCAGCCTTTTGACTTCCTCTAGTGGGGGTATTTGTGTCAGCAGAGCTCCCGGCAGGCTCACAGTCTAGTAATAACGTACCTGGAGCAGCAGCACCAGGTTAAGGCACAGTCACTCCAGCAGGACACTGCATAGCAAGACAGTTCCAAAAAATGCTTGAAAGCACTAATGAGAGAGAAAAACTATAAGGCTGAATCTACACTAGGTAAATTGGGGACCTGTAATTCTCGACAGTACAGCTCCAATAGCATTGCCTGTTGTCTAGACAAAATGAAGGCATTTTTATCACAATCTTACCACGGGGATAGAGCCCATCTAGCCCTGAAGATAACTTTCAGAAAGCACCTAAATGCAATGCTTTTGAGGCTGTAGCCACACTGAAAGTGGGAAAGTCCCCCATTTATCACGTGGGTGTTAATGTTATGGCCTAATTATCACTAGTGTTGTTTAAATGCTGTAACAATGTTAGCAGTTTCACTTCTGTTTATCATATAATAAACATCCAACTACTGTACCTACTCAGGGTACTTACCTGCTGATGATACTTCATTCCTTCAAAAGGAATTTGCATGGGAAAAAGGCTGAAAAGCTTTGAATATCCAAAGAGCTGAATAAATCAGATAACCATCTAGGATGTTTTGAAATATTTTAGAGTTATTTGAATAAGGGCTTGTCTTCACTGCAGTTAACTCTGGCTCTTACTCATGTATTGTCCCTAACTCAACTCCAATTCACACACAACCCTCTCCCCACATATGGTGATACTTTCAGATCAGTTTCAACATAGCTAGCGAGCCTGTCCAGGATATAGGTTAAAAGCCTGAGTGCACCCTATCTCCAGCTGCTAACCCAGCACATTTTGCAGTGAGGACACAGCTAAAACACTCCAGTGCCTTTCCATATTTCCCCCTGTGTGCAGAGAGGGATAGACAAGTTCTTCCAAAGTTCACTGGGAAAGAATCAGAGTGGCTCAGCTTACTGCAGTTCTAAGAACCATGGATATGCCCTCAGAAGTCCTAGCACCTCACACAGGCAAGTGCAGCACTAGTGTTGAGGTATGTGGCCACTCACATCCAAGTTAGACTAATCTGGGTGCTCTGACCCAGGTGCTGATCATTTGGGGTAATTGCAGTGAAGACATACCCTAAGAAAGATACTTGCTCTTGCCTTTAAAGTCAGGGTAAAACTGGTAGAATAAAAAAGAAAAATTCCATTGTAGAATTTGCCCAGATTCGAGTAGATATATATATATATTGCAATATATATATATTGCAATCAAAAATATATTTCTTTTGACACAGAATTTTTTTTACTGATGAATTACAAACCCAAGAAATGAGACTTATAATGGAAAGTATCAGAGCTTTAAATATAGCTGAATTATAGTAAACATTCATCTATGGGGATACTGTCAACTTGGTTTAACCCTAAAATTTAGCAGATATTAAATAAGGATTTTATAAAGGTTAGAAGGGTTTGATTTAAATTTTACCTTGCATTACTGAACCCAAAACCAACAGCATTATGTTAGTGTATATGACCCAGAAAATGGACCTGGTAGAAACTAATTATAAACAAAAGTAAAACTGATATGTCATTTCATTGGCCAAGAACAGCGAAATACATAAGGGTTCCTAATGGAGTTAACTGATTGTTATGTAATGAGGATATTATATGGAAACTCTCATTTTATTGTGTTTCAAAAACTGCCTTGAATATTTATCACCTATAATTAAGGCTACGTTTTAGTCATGGGTATTTTTAGTAAAAGTCATGGACGGGTCACGGGAAGTAAACAAAAAATCATGGCCTGTGACCCGTCCATGACTTCTACTATATGCCCCTGACTAAATCGGGGGGGAGGGGGTGTTGGGGGCAGGGGGGCAGCAGCACATGGTCCGTAACCCTACTGGTGCTTGGGGGGGCCAGCAGGCTCCCTACCTGGCTCCGCATCTCCCCGGAAGTGGGGACATCCCCCTCGCTCAGCTCCTAGGTGGAGGCATGGCCAGGCAGCTCTGCACACTGCCTCTGCCCAGAGCGCTGGCTTCGCAGCTCCCAGCCAATGGGAGCTGTGAAGCCAGTGCTCTGGGCGGAGGCAGTGTGCAAAGCTGTCTGCCCATGCCTCCGCCTAGAAGCTGAGCAAGGGGGATTTCCAGCTTCCGGGAAGCCTGCAAGGTAAGCGCTGACCAGAGCCTGCCTCACCCCATCCTGTGCCCCAACCTCCTGCTCCCTCTCACACCCAAACTCCTGCTTCTGCTGGGGTGCGGTGGCTCTAGACTGCCCCAGCAGTAGCTGGTGCAACTAGCGCAGGGGCTGCCTGAGCTGCCCCAGGACCAGGTGCACCGGCTGCTGCAGAAGTCATGGGAGTCACGGAATCCATTACTTCCATGACCTCCGTGACAAACTCGCAGCCTTACCTATAATAAAAGTTTTAATTAAGTATAATTTGTAAATATAGGCCTGAGCAATGGATTGCCACGTAAGTCCAGGGCGATAAAGTAGCATGGCTGAACTATGTCTCAATGATTTATTATTCATATTGTGGTAGCACCTAGGGCTGGATTAACTTTTTGTCGTCCCAGCCTCAAACATATATTGTGGGCCCCCATTGGGGAAATAGGGCATGTGATGGGGGGGCGGTCCGCAGAGCAGGGGGGCAGTTGGGGGCAATGAGGCACAGTGGGAGTGGCCCCACTCAGCCCAGCACAAGGGCACTGTTTACAAACCCAAAACTGCTAGATGCACACTGGTCCACCCAGCCCTGAGCTGCCAGCATGCCCCTTCCACACTGCCCCTCCCCCCCGCCCAGTGCCCTGCCCTTATGCCAGCACCCCCTCACCCAGAGACTTCCCCCACAGATCCCTATGCCCAGCACCCCCTGCCTAGAGACCCCTCCCGCTGACCTCCCACCACAACTGCACAGCACCCTGCACACCACACCCCCTGCCCAGCTCCCCCACCCATAGATCCCCTACTGTCCCACCATCACAGCTGTACAGTGCCCCATATTCCTGAGGGAATTCTGCATCAAATTCTATGAATATTTTAAAATTCTGAATTTTTTTTTTAATAAATAAATGTGGAAGCTCCACCACGGCAGTGGGGAGCACAGGCCACTGGCTGCATGGAGGTGGGAGAATACCCTGCAGCCTCCCCCGCCCTTCTGGGACAGGGACTTGGCAGTGAGACTGAACCTGACCCTGACACAGCAAAAGGGCCAGGCCTGCCACAGAAACACCCTGGGGCCCTGCCCCTTTTGCACCAGGCACACCAGATGTGGGCAGGGAGGCTCAGTCCGGCAGCAGGATCCAAGTGCAGAGGGACTTAGTGTGGGGGTATCCAGATGGGGGTAAGAGGGTTCTGTGGGGGGGTAAGAGTTCTGTGGGGGGCAGTCTGGGTGCAGGCAGCTCAGTGGGGGATCTGGATGCACAGGGAGGTGCCAGTTACAGGGGCAATGGGAGTCTGCAGGGGGGACCAAGTGAAAGTGGCTGGAGCTCAGCGGGGGGGGGAGGGGGGAGAGTCTGGGTGCAGGGGAGGTGGGGTTTTTGTACTTAAAGTACTGCACAGGATCTTTTAAGGGGGAAATAAGGCAAACGCCACATTCATTGGTAATAGATGCATCAATCAACAATGTATCATATGCAGATGAGCTATATTACACTTGTGACGGGTTGGATCACAGAAACCCCCTTGGGAGCTGCCACCCGATGTGCCAAGACTACCCCTGCTTCTGTTTTCCCTGCCAGCTCAGGACTCCAGCACCCCGTCTTGCTGAATTAGACACTCCAGTCCACTTCAACACAGACCCAGGGTCTGAATCACTTGTCCCAAAACTGCAAGTTTACCCAAAAACATCTCACAGGAGTGTGCTTGTCTTTAGCACTCAGATGCCCAACTCCCAATGGGGTCTAAACCCAGATAAATCCGTTTTACCCTGCATAAAGCTTATGCAGGGCAAACTCATAAATTGTTCGCCCTCTATAACACTGATAGAGAGATATGCACAGCTGTTTGCTCCCCCAGGTATTAATACATACTCTGAGTAAATTACTAAATAAAAAGTGATTTTATTAAATACAGACAGTAGGATTTAAGTGGTTCAAAGTAGTAACAGACAGAACAAAGTAAGTCACAAGCAAAATAAAATAAAATGCGCAAATCTATGCCTAATCAAACTAAATACAGATAATCTCACCCTCAGAGATGCTTCAGTAAGTTTTTCTCAGACTGGACACCTTCCAGGCCTGGGCACAATTCTTTCCCCTGGTACAGCTCTTGTTCCAGCTTATGTGTTAGCTAGGGGTTTCTCCATGATGGCTCCTCTCCCCTCTCTGTTCTCTTCCACCCCTTTATATATCTTTTGCATAAGGCGGGAATCCTTTGTCCCTCTGGGTTTCCACCCCCCCTCACTGGAAAAGCACCAGGTTAAAGATGGATTCCAGTTCAGGTGACATGATCACATGTCACTGCAAGACTTCATTACTCACTTGCCAGCACACACATATACAGGAAGACTCACAGGTAAACAGCCATCTGCAGACAATGGGAGTCATCAAGATTCCAAACCATCATTAATGGCCCACACTTTACATAATTACAATAGGCCCTTAGAGTTACATTTTATATTTCTAGTTTTAGATACAAGAGTGGTACATTTATACAAATCAGATGATCATACTCAGTAGATTATGCACTTTGTAATGATACCTTACAAGAGACCTTTTGCACGGAGCATATCCCAGTTGCATTATATTCACTTATATTTTTATAAAACCATATAGACTGCACAACGACACAACACTCATGCACTCACATACACAAACACACTCTGTCTTGTTGTTGTTACCAACTAGTTGCTCCCCTTAACTTCACTGGCCAAGTGAGTTAGATAGGGGAGGGGTGGAGCCGGGCTTCTGCCGATACGGATCGATGCTCCGATGTTGACAAGACGAGACCTGGGGTCCTCTGCAAGACACCTCACATTTATAGCAGCTTCCCTCTCATGCAAATCTGTACCAGATTCAAAATCTGTGTCTATGTCAGTTGGTCCTTTGTGCTGCTTCCTTCTGGATGTTGTCCCACTGCTGTTCAAAGAGGGTGTTTCCAAAAGAAGGTGCTTGCTTCTAACCTCCCCCCCCACCCTCCGAGGCTGTCAATATGTCTGCTCTTCTTTAGTGAGCCCACTTGACAAGTTTTATTGTCCTTGGGTCTGGTTTCCATCCCCTCTCCAACGAGCTGTCTGGAGGTGCTTGCCTTCCATGCCTTGCTCATTCACACCTCATTCATTCAACACAGCAATTGATTGGGTGCGGGGGGAGAGATCTTATTCTACTCCTAGCAAAAAGACATTTTTCTTCTACTTTAACTATCCTTAGGGGCTATAACATATATAACTATATCAAGGCTTAACACAAAGTTTTCTATATAGGGATCTGATACAAAGTTCCTATATCAAAGGACTTGATACAAAGTTGTATGAAAATAGCTTAATACAGGGTTATATGAAGAGGCATAATACAAAGACATATGAAAGTTAGAGATTATATATGGATAGGCTTAATACAAGGTTATAGAGAGAGGCATAATGCAAAGTCATAAGCATCTTCACATAACTTTCATAATACAGAGATTTATCTACAGGGTTCATTTGGGTTCGGGTCTAGGTGTAGGTGGTTGGGGCTCAGTGGGGTGCAGGGTTGGCTTTACCAGGTGCGGGGCCCCACGCCGGGACGCGAATTGTCTCACGCCCCCCCGCCCCAATTCCGCCCCGGCCCCACCCCCTCCCTGCTTCATTGGATCCCTCCCCAAATCCCCGCTCTGGCCCCACCCCCAGCCCCGCCCCTCCCTGCCCCATAGGATCCTTCCCCAAATCCCCACCCCGCCCACGCCCCCAACCCCGACCCCTCACTGCCCCATTGGATCCCTCCCCAAATCCCCACCCTGGCCCTGCGTCTTCCCCAAGCACGCCACATTCCTCCTTCTCACCCCTCCCTCCCAGGCTTGTGCTGATCAGCTGTATGGCGGCGCAAGTGCCGGAGGGAGGGGGGAAGAAGCAGGCCCCCCCTTTTTTTTTTTTTTTTTGTCCCCGCTCCGCCGGCAGCCCTGGATGTTGCGGGGCCCTTTTAGGCGCAGGGCCCCATTCCGGGGAATCGGCCGAATGGGCTTAAAGCCAGCCCTGGTGGGGAGGGTGTCTGGGAGGGGCTCATTGGGGTGATACAGATGCTGGGGAGGTGGGGCTTGTCAGGGTGAGGGTTTGATGGGTCTGCTTAACAGGGGAGCTCCAGCTGCTGCCAAGGGGATCCGCATGCTGGGCCCCTGTTTCCCCTATCCAAGGGATCGGCAACCTTCGGCACGCAGCCCACCAGGGTAAGCCCCCTGGCGGGCCGGGCCGGTTTGTTTACTTGCCGCGTCCGCAGGTTTGGCCGATCGCGGCTCCCACTGGCCGTGGTTTGCTGCTCCAGGCCAATGGGGGCTGCGAGAAGCCGCAGCAAGCACATCCATCATCCTGCAGCCCCCCATTGGCCTGGAGCGGCGAACCGCAGCCAGTGGGAGCCGCGATCGGCCAAACCTGCGGATGCGGCAGGTAAACAAACCAGCCCAGCCCGGCCCGCCAGGGGGCTTACCCTGGCGAGTCGCGTGCCGAAGGTTGCCAATCCCTGCCCTATCCCCTTCTTTTCCCCATCCCATGCCCCTTCCCCACCACTCCATCTCCTCCCCATCCCACCCCCTTCCTTTCCCACTGCCTCTGTCCCCCTGCCCTGCCTGCCCCACCACGGGCACTCACTGTTGTACAAGATGAAGGATGGTTCTCAGCACACAGACGGGAGCTCAACCAGCACTAGGACCCAGAAGATGGTGTCCAGCTGCAAAGTCCCCAGAGCTGAGCAGCACCTTCTTTTTTCAGCCTGGCTGTGCAGCTCTACAGTTAGAGTAGGTCTGCTCGTTCCACACACACACACCCCCAAGGCCCCACCCCCGCCTCTTCTCTGCCTCCTCTCCCCAGGTGAGCATGCTGCAGCCCACCCTCCTGCCGGCAAACAGCTGATCAAAACAGCTGATCAGTGGCAGGGAGGGGGAGGACGGGAACGGAGCAAGCTGTGAGTGGAGGCAGGGGAGGGAGAGTTTGGCTGCCCTACTGCAGCAGGAGCCTCAGTGCCAGGAGCACCAAGCTTCTGCCCCCCACAGGAGAGAGCGGGGGCCGGAGAAGAGTGGCCCTGGCCGGGGCCCCCCTGGAGTGTGGGCCCGGCGCCATGGCAAATCCGCTACTGAGCACCCAAAGTTCCCAGTCAGAATAGAACCCCTTTGTATTAGACACTGTATTAGCACATAGGAAGATAAAGTCTCTCCCCTGAACAACATAGATGCTAAAAAGACAAAAAAAGAGAACAAAACCAAAAACAGACAAAGGGTGGGAAAAAGGAATACAACATACAAACAAGTGGTGAGGGTGAAGTTTGACTAACGGCTTGTTAGGTGGATTCTTTCATTCCATTTGGAATAAAAGAGACATTGCAAGTGTTCATTTTTGGGGGGTGATATAAGTGGAGAGTAAAAAGACGAGAGGGATGAAGCTGTTAGAGTGGGGGGTGAAGAATGAGACAGAAGGAGATGAGAGGAGGCAGCAGGAGACTTGAGCATGTGATTGGAAAATAATTCATAGTTCCAAAACTCTAGGGCCCAGATCCTCAATTGGTATATCCATTGTGATGTCAGGGGGTTAAAAATCTGAACACTGCTCTTGTTGCTCTTTGGGGCATGTGAGAGGTGTGTAAGAGAGTTTAACACAAGCACAACAACCACCTGTGTTACAAACAGGGCTGTATGGAATTATGGACTATTTTTCATTAAATTTTCCAGTTTTGTTTCACTAATTTTTGTGCTTACAAAGTGTTGCATTTTTTGTAAAATTTTGCAAAGAGTTATTTAACTTTGAAACATGTGAAATGGGAGACTTTTGCTTTTTTCACAATGAAAACATTTTGTTCAAATAGGAATATTTTTGGATGGCTATTGAAATAAAAATAATCAAACTTTATCTACTTCTAGTGACAAATAACATTGATTATTAAAATGGAAAACTTAAAAATAATCTAGGTTTCACTATTTGGGTAAAATTTTCAAAAGTGTCTTAGTCACTTAGGAGCCTAAGTATAACTGAAATCAGTAAAATGTAGATTCTAATAACCTAAATCACTTTTGAGAATAGGACTTAAGCTCCTAAGTCACTTAGTAGGCACATTTGAAAAATTTGCCCTGTATGTTTTTGCATTTCATCAAAGTAAAGTAAACAAAGCAAGAGCAGTCATTTTCTCTTCATAAAATAATAATCACACTTTGTCCATCGATAGGGCCTTTCATCTGAAGTTCTCAAAGCCAAAACATTATAGAGCCTCACAGTTCGTCTGTGAGAGAGGTATTATCCCCATTTTACAGAAGGAAACCACAGTTAAGCCAAGATTTTCAGACTTGGGTGGCTATAATAGTTAGGTTCTTGAATCTATATTTAGCTACCTAAAGGCATGTCCTAGTTGTAAAATGTGCTGAGGACCCAATATCTCCCATTGGCTTCAGATGTAATTATAAGTACTCAGCAGTGCACCTCTGAAAATCAGTCCCAAGGTGTCTTAATTTGGGTACCCAAAAACGGAGGCACCAAAAATCAAGCACCACTTTTGAAAATTCATCCGTAAGTAACATGGATAAGATCACATAGAAAGTTGATAGCTGAACTGCCAGGTTTGTGTCTGACCACCCCATGACCCGCCTTTTTCAGTCCTCACAGTTATTCATGCACTATCTCCTGGTTCTTCTCTTTGGATTTCCAACACTACTGGATGGTTTTAATTTTTTTAAAGTGTTTTTAACACTGACATTTTAAAAACTTCAATTTTAAAAATTTCAAAAACATTTCTATGCATGCAGTATAAATGGTTTCATAATCTTCCTCTCCTCAGTCCCGGAACTGTTGTGTACACTTGTCTTCTTGAGTCTTTTCTTTTCAGAACAAACCCTAAATATAGGGCTTAAAACTACTTGACAGTGTCCTTTTAAAGGTTTAATTGTTTTCTAGGCAAAGGTCTTAATATTTCTACAGACAAAACAACATTTCCTAATGTCTATGTTAGCTGCCTACAACAGTTTCTACTGTCTTTGAAGCAGTCTGAAGTTATACTGAATGCAGCTGTGATTCAGCTGGTGAATTTTAATTTTCAGTGTGGTTCATAGGCTTATGCATGACAACAAATTAAGAAATCAATTTTATGCCCATCCATTCTAAAGAAAGGGTTCGTATTAATGACACCTATCAACATATTGGCTGCAGCTGCATAAATATTGTTTAATGACCCTACCCTGCTCTCATTGAATTTGATGGAATTTTTGCCATTCATGACAACAGGAGCAGATAAGGCCCTACATTTGGTCAGCTGAAAAAAGTAGCTTCTAAAGCTTCTGGCTATCTGCTAAAGGCCTCTGTACTCTCTGTACTTGTCCTTGCAGACTGACAAGTATATTGGATATTTCTACTGAAAACAAAAACTAACACATGACTTGTAATGTAAACCTCAACTACTGAATCCCTCCCTTCTTCCAAGGAACAATCCAATGTGTATTTAAAAAGTGTACTCCTTCCTGAACATTCGCCACAGCGTCTCCAGCTCCTTGTGAGTCAATGATGCAATGTTTACAATCCAACCTATGTTTTTCTACTACATTTTTAACCTTGCAAGCTGAGCCATGCAGCTAGTTGAAGCAGCTCTACTGATTTGGCATGTGTCTGTAAAGGACACAGCAGGGAAAGAATTTAAAAACATTAGCAGGCATTCTTCTGTTGCCAAATATCATGAGGTACTACTGTGCTTTTGACATACATGTGGGCTCCCAACTTTATGCACCTACTAGGGTGATCAGATCGCAAGAGTGAAATATCAGGACACATCGGGCGAGCAGGGGTGGGGGCGACACAGGTGCACAGCCCCAACCAGAGCCAGAGGCACACTGGTCCACCTGGCCCTGTGCTACCAGCGTGCTCCTTCCTGTTGGGGGTGGGCCATGCTGCACCACACAGCTCCCCTGCCCAGTGCCCCCTGGATCCACTATGCCCAGAGCCCCCCCTACAACCCTTCCACCACAAATGCACAGTGCTGTGCACATACACCCTGCCCAGCGCCCCCCTGCCCACAGCCCCACCACAGATCCCCAGCACCCCACACAGAACCCCCCACTCGCGTTTCCCAATACACAGATTTCCCCTCCCTTCCAGTGCCCTTCCCCACAGCCGCACCACAACTACACAATGCCCCACACAGATCCGCACTGCCCAGTGCTCTGACACACACAGATCTCCCCCACTGCCCAGCACCCCCCAACAGGCCTCCACTGTCAGGGCCAGCTCCAGCCTTTTTGCCACCCCAAGCGGCAGAAAAAAAAAAAAAAAGCTGCGATCGGTGGCAGCTCTACCGGTCCTTCCCTCCAAGAGGGACTGAAGGACCCGCCACCGAATTGCCACCGAAGAGCCGGACATGCCGCCCCTTTCCATTGGCCGCCCCAAGCACCCGCTTTCTGCGCTGGTGCCTAGAGCTGGCCCTGCCCACTGTCTAGCACCCCAAAACACAGCAAACTCCCTCACAGCCCAGCACCCTCCACACCCTCACAGCCCAGCACCCCCCACACACCTCCCAGACACTCACTCCATCACACCCTGCCTCATTCCCTGGCCGCACTCACCAGCCCTGCTGGGAGGTCTCTGGCTCCTAGGGTGAGAGCAGCTAGGGGGGTCTCCAGACTCTCCACGTGCTGCGCCCACCACAAGCGCGAGCTCTGTGGCTCCCATTGGCCGGGAAAAGCACCAATGGGAGCTGCCGGAGCCGTGGAGCGGGGCTTGCAGGCGCTGGCAGCACGCAGAGCCCCCCCACCCTAAAAGCCAGAGGGACCTGCCAGGGGGTGAGGTGGGGAGTCCCGGCAGTGCTTACCTGGGGCAGCTCCCGTCCTGGGAAGCATCCGGCAGGCTGGTCCCTCTGGCTCCTAGGGTCGCGGGTTGGGGTGTGTGTGGAGGACTCTCTGCCCGCTCCCAGCGCCTGCAAGCCCCGCCCCTGCAGCACACGGCGCTCCTGATGGCGGGCGGGCGCTGGGAGCTGCCCCAGGAAGCGGTGAGCGGTGGCGCCGCGGCTGCGGTCTGGACGGTCCCCGATATTGGGACAAAGGGCGTCCCAACCGATGTAAGGTTGGGATGTGGGACAAGTCCCCTAAAATCGGGACTGTCCTGATAATATTGGGAAGTCTGGTCACCCTAGCACCTACATTTATAAGAACCCTAAAATTGATTCACACAAGTATTTGTGTTTGCAGATTGTGAAGTCAGTTGTCTAGTTTCACGGTCTGTCTCTGCAAATCAGAGATGGAGAGGTTACTTACCTGTACAGTAACTTGAGTTCTTCCAGATGTTTTATCACTATAGATGCTTCGAGCAGAGATTGTGATGCACTGTCTGTGGGCCAATGGCTGCACAGAGGAGCTCCTCGTGTTCCCATTTGAGGGCATATATGGTGGCATGGACCCACGCCACTCAGTTCCTTCTCAACCACAAAATCAGAGACTCCACAGTGGCAAGGAAGGAGGGCGGGAGGTGGAGCACCCCTAGGGAAAAAAAAAATCTTGAAGACCTTAGGTTAATGTACAGGTAAGTAACCTCCCATTCTTCTTCAAGTATATGCCCTTATGGGAGCTCCACTGTAGTATACTCTCAGCCAGTAACTTAACTTGGAGGTGGATGCTGAGGAGGCAGAGCCAAGATATTCCAGCAGTCTCATAGTACATTAAGATGCAACCCGACATCCACTCTGACAGTCTGTGTGTGAAAATGGGCTGTTCGCTCATCCTCTCTGCAAAAGACACAAATCGTCTTGGGGTATGGCTACACTACAAAATTAGGTCGATTTTATAGAAGTTGATTTTTAGAAATCGATTTTATACAGTCGATTGCGTATGTCCACAATAAGCGCATTAAGTCGGCAGAGTGCGTCCTCACTACCGTGGCTAGCATCGACTTACGGAGCAGTGCTCTTTGGGTAGCTATCCCACAGTTCCCACAGTCTCCGCCGCCCATTGGAATTCTTGGTTAAGTTCCCAGAATTTGCCTGATGGGGCAAAAACATTGTCACGGGTGGTTTTGGGTACATGTTGTCAGTCCCCCCTCCCTCCGTGAAAGCAATGGCAGACAATCGTTTCGCGCCAGACACCAGGGCGATTAGAAGAGCCAGGGCCAGCTCCAGCGTTTTTGCTGCCCCAAGCAGCGGGGGGGGGGGGAAAGCCACGATCGGCGGCAGCTTTACTGCCGCCGCTTCATTCTTCAGCAGCAATTCGGCGGCTGGTCCTTCCCTCCGAGAGGGACTGAGGGACTTGCCGCCGAAGAGCCGGATGTGCCACCCCTTTCCGTTGGCCGACCCAAGCACCTGCTTGCCGGGCTGGTGCCTGGAGCCGGCCCTGAGAAGAGCACAGCAAGGCGTGCTGCACATCAGAGAGGCTTTGAAAACCAGTTTCATGACTGGCCAGGCTTCGGTGCGACAGTTGTGTGTGTTTCTCCTTGATGCAAACCCGCCCCCTTTGTTGATTTTAATTCCCTGTAAGCAGTGATGAGCTGCCAAAAACTTAACAACCGGTTCCCTCCTCACCCCACGAAGGGGGCGTGCCCCGCCTCATCCATCCCCCCATGTTCCTTGACGTCCCCCCACCCCGGACCCCTGCCCCATCCACCCCCCTTCCCTGTCCCCTGACTGCCCCCCGCCACCCCATCCAACCCTTCCTCTCATTCCTGATGGCCCCCCGGGACTCCTGCCCCATCCAAACACCCCTTCTCTCGGTCCCGACTGCCCCTGGAACCCCTGCCCCTGACTGCCTCCCACCGCCCCATCCAACCCCTGCTCCTTCCTGACTGCTCCCCCGGGACCCTTGCCCCCATTCAATTTCCCTAGGGTTACCATATGTCCGGTTTTTCCCCGACACGTCCGGCTTTTTGGTAATCAAACCCCCGTCCGGGGGGAATTGCCAAAAAGCCGAACATGTCCGGGAAAAATACCGGCCGGGCACTTCCCCTCCTGGGCTCCAGCTGCTCTGCTCCTCCCCTGACTCTTCAGCTCTGTTTAAGAGCCGAGCTGCCCGAGCGCTACCGGCTTCGGGCAGCCCCCGTGCCTCCAGACCCCGAGCCGCCGGCCGGGCACTTCCCCTCCCGAGTTCCAGCTGCTCTGCTGCGGCGGCGCAGGGTCCGGAGGCAAGGGGGCTGCCCGAAGCTGGTAGCGATCGGGCAGCTCGGCTCTTAAACAGAGCTGAAGAGTCAGGGGAGGAGCACAGCAGCCGGAGCCCGGGAGGGGAAGTGCCCGGCCAGAGGCGCAGGGTCCGGAGGCATGGGGGCTGCCCGAAGCCCGAGCGCTACCGGCTTCACGGTTTGTGGGGCAGCCTCCGGACCCTATGCCCCCGGCTGGGCGCTTCCCCTCCTGGGCTCCAGCTGCGCTGGGGAAGCGCCAGCCGGGGGCGCAGGGTCTGGAGGCTGCCCGGCAAACCATGAAGCCGGTAGCGCTCGGGCAGCTAAAACTAAAAATCAAACTGTCTGAATGACAGCCTTCTGTTGCTTGGGCCATCCTCTGCAGTGGAGTGGCTGGGTGCCCGGAGTCTCCCCCCCCACTCCGCATTCTTGGGCGTCTGGGTGAGGAGGCCAATACCATCGATTTGCGTCCACACTACCCCAAATTCAACCTAGCAAAGTCGATTTTAGCGTTACTCCCCTCACCGGGGAAGAGTACAGAAGTCGATTTTAAGAGCCCTTTAGGTTGACGGAACAGGGTTGGTTGTGTGGATGCATTCATTTTTAAATCGACCTAACACAGCTAAATTCGACCTAACCCCGTAGTGTAGACCAGGCCTTGGAGAGGTCCCGAAGGTCTTAGTCCTGTCAAGGAAGAAAACGAGAGCCCCCTCCTGACATCTAGTGTCTGTAGGCTGGTTTTCTCCCTGAAGGCATGAGGCTTTGGGTAGAACACTGGTACCTGGATTTCCTGAGACCTTAGGGAGGAAGTGAGGATGGGGACATAGTGAAACCTTATCTCTGTAGAAGGTAGTGAATGGTGAGTCTCCTATGACATCATCTAGTTTTCCCACTTGTCTAGCCAAACAGGTTAGTTCCATGCTTGAGAACCATCAGGAACCAAGCTTTCAGGTTCAAGGAGGGGGGCTGGGATGGATCAGGACCCCTCAGTTCTGTGGCAGGAGATCCCTCCTGAGAGGAAGGCTGTGAGGCACTGCCACAGAGAGGTGAAGGAGGTTTGAGTACCACACTTGTCTTGGCCAGGACAGTGCTATGGAGATGACCCTTGCTCTTCCTTGTCACAGTTTTAGCAGGGTCTTGAGAATTAGAGGTAGAGGCGGGTAAGCATATAGCAGGGTATGTGGCCACTGTGTTATCAGGGCATTTCCCAGTGAGTTGTGGTCATATCCTTCCTTGGAGCAGAAGTGGCAACATTTTGTGTTAATTGGATTAGCAGAGAAGTCTGCTTCTGGTAGGCCCCGGCTCTAGCAGATGCTGTGGAAGAATCGTTGAGCTCCCATTCATGGTCAGGGTGGAAGTTCCTGTTCGGAGAGTCTGCAACTGTACTCTGGAGGCCTGGTAGTTTGTTGCCCTGCTGTCCAGCATTATTCTGATGAAGTGATCGTGTATGTTGTGAAGGAAGTATTGGCAAGCTCATCAAACTACTCTTAGATGTAGGATGTTGATGTGGAGCATGGCCTCTTGTGTAGACCACTTGACCTAAGCTGTAACACCGTGGACGTGAGCCCTGCATCCCCAAAAGGGAGGCATGTATTGAGAGGATCTTGGAGGGTGGGGAATGTGGGAATGGGATTCCCACGCAGACCTTCAGTGGGTCCTTCCATCACCTGAGAGAGAGAGTCCAGAACTTTTGGAGGTACTGTGATGCATTTAGAGAGACTGTGTCTGTTTGGGGTATACATAGTCCTTACCCATGTCTGAAGGCACCTGAGGTGCAGTCTTTTTTCCTACTGGAAAAAAATCCATAAGACCCCAAATATTTGCTAACCACTCAGCTAAAAAGGGGACTAACAAAAAACACTATAACAAAAAACATTTGTGTGTTAGCACAATATAAAACTAATTTTAACTGCTGTATTACAAGACTAATAACCCTAAAGCAGTCCATCACCATCATTTTATGTTTTCACTTCTGGAACGAAGAAAGTGTGTTTTTTTACCCTTGTACAGATGTGTAAAATCTTGTGTCCATTCAAAGCCTACTAAAACCAGAATGGTTACAGGGAGCGTAGGGAGGAGTGAACGGCTGGATTCTGCACCTATCATCAGCATGAACCAGTCACTGAAGCAGGTGTATTCAAAATAATGGAGGAGGAGGAGGAACATTTCATCAGGAGAAACAGGACCAGGGCTGCTGCTGTAAACCAGGTCCATGTGCAATAACAGAGTGGGAGGGAGAAGCAGAGGCAGCCTGTTTGGTGTGGGCACATGTGAGAGCAGTAGCCAAAGGATTTGCATACTACTGTCCTATTACTTGTTTACTTATTTGTACTGCCATAGCACCAGGCAGGAACCAAGACCCCATTGTTCTAGGCACTGGACAAGCAGAACAAAAAGATTATTGTGCTTTGATTAGCTACTAAATAACCCACAGTCAATCAGAGCACAGGGATTTGCATGTCTGGCATTGAGAAATAACCAGGCCGTCATTTTGCAAAGCAGACCCCCTGGCTAATCCAAGACTTGTATACATGAGAAATAGCCATACTGTTGGGGTCAGTGATGTCCAGCCCTCTCCTCTGATGATCTTAGACAATTGCATTTCAGTTTAATCAAAAAGAGCTTTTGTTTTTGCCAGTTTCTCTCAACCCTGAAATATTTTTTGTGACAAGTCATAGTGGGGAAAAAACCTAAAGCCAACTAAACTATGCTGTAGTTTTCCAGCCTGAAGGAGGATCTATGGCAGAAACTTCACCCATATGCTCATTTTCTATTTCCAGCTTCTATTTTATAAAAATAACTTGTTTTCAGAGTGCTGTTTTGTGATGCAGGGAACTGATGGGCAGGATCCCCTGAGAGGCTAATATGAGGGGGAAAGGAGTCCAGGAGAGCTGGCTGTGTTTTAAACTGTGGCCACTGGGAGCTGCGGGTGGCTGTGCCTGGGGATGGTCAATGTAAACAAACTGTCTCGCAGCCCGCCACCAGATTAGCCTGACGGGCCGCACGCAGCCTGCAGGTTGCCCACCACTGGGTTAAGGATTACACCTCTACCTCGATATAATGCTGTCCTTGGGAGCCAAAAAATCTTACCGCGTTATAGGTGAAATCGCGTTATATTGAAGTTGCTTTGATCCACTGGAGTGAGCAGCCTCCCCCTCCCCCGGAGCACTGCTTTACCGCGTTATATCCGAATTTGTGTTATATCAGGTAGCGTTATATCGAGGTAGAGGTGTATTTAGAAAAGCTGGACATGAATAAGTCCATGGGGCCAGATCTAATGCATCCAAGGGTGCTGAGGGAGTTGGTTGATGTGATTGCAGAGCCATTGGCCATTATCTTTGAAAACTCGTGGTGATCGGGGGAGGTCCTGGACGATTGGAAAAAGGCTAATATAGTGCCCATCTTTAAAAAAGAGAAGAAGGAGAATCTGGGGAACTACAGACTGGTCAGTCTCACCTGAGTCCCTGGAAAAATCATGGAGCTGGTCCTCAAGGAATCCATTCTGAAGCACTTGGAGGAGAGGAAGGTGATCAGGAACAGTCAACATGGATTCACCAAGGGCAAGTCATGCCTGACCAACCTGACTGCCTTCTATGATGAGATAACTGGCTCTGTGGATATGGGGAAAGTGGTGGACATGATATTTCTTGACTTTAGCAAAGCTTTTTAGACGGTCTCCCACAGTATTCTTGCCAGCAAGTTAAAAAAGTATGGATAGGATGAATGGACTATAAGGTGGATAGAAAGCTGGCCAGATCATTGGTCTGAATGGGTAGTGATCAACGGCTCTATGTCTCGTTGGCAGCCGGTATCAGAGAAGAAGACAGGAATTAAAGAAAATAACAATAGTTGAACAACAGTAGAACACAGACAAAAATGTGTGTGTACAATTTAAGACCCGTACTAAACCCAGACTGCAAGTCCAGGTTAAATCTGGAACTATGTTATGAACATAGCTTGTATTACACCATGACCTGAAGAATCCACTTAAGCCTTGAGTCTCATTGCCCCTGTTATGCTGCCTGGTATGGGACACAGCTAAGAGCACCAATCTCAGATCAGACTGCCAGAGAACAGGGCATGTACCCCAAACTGGTGGTACAGTCTCTCATCAGATTTCATCAAGGCAGTAACAAATGTGTGCTTCTAAGCCACAGACAGTGGCCTTCAGGCCCTCTAGCCCCTCATGTACCACCCAGACAAACCAGACTTCTGTGATAAATGATTATTAAAAGCAAAAAAATCACATATATAACGGTCGTCCAGTTCCAAAGAACCAGAGACACACCCCAGGTCAAAATATACTTCAGATCTTAGCCAATCCTTTAGTAACTAAAAACAAAAGGTTTATTTATTTATATATATTATATATATTCATTTTAACCTCTTACTAACTCTTTATATATATATATATATATATATATATATATAAAGGAAGAGTTAGTAAGAGGTTAAAATGAATATTATACATTAAAGTTGATTTCAGAGTTTGTAGATCAGGATAACAGCAGTGATGTTAAATCTGTCAGTGGGTAATAAGTCTCTCTAGTTCATCCCAAATACTGGGGTCCTCAGTCCATTGTTCAAAGCTCTTTGTTAGAAATCATAATCCAGAAATGCGGGGCAGGAAAGAGGCAAGGGGATGATGTCACACTCTCCAATTTATATCCCGCAGTCCATGTGCATGGAAAGTTAGTCTCAGACATGAAGTCAAGGATCACATGTTCTACATGCCTTGCTGAGTCATGAGGCATCCGTTGTCTACATGCTCTCTGAGGTGGCAACAAAAAAAAAAGTTATTTTTCAACTTACCATTGTTACAAGGAACACGTACTTATTATAACTGCATTAAAAATATAAGTAGCCTTTATTTTGTTGAATAGTGTCAGAACATCACATATGAGGAATCACAAATGAATAGAAATTGCTTCTACAAAACATGTGGGAATACTTCAGCATTTAGTAGTGCACCTCTCAATGTAGTGATAGACATAGCACACACTTTTCTATGAAGTAGCAAGCCATGTCATGGTATGCTAGTCCTGAAGCTAAAGGATGAATGCCTAATATCAAGTGTTGTATTAAGGGGATTATATATTAATAATAATAATATAGGTCAACATTTCAAAACTAGACGCTTAAAACAGTCTCCTAAATCCACATTTTGGACATTTAAGTAAAAATGGCTTGGTTTTCATAGGTTCTGAACATCCACAAATCCTAGCCGGAGTTGCTGATTCTCAGCACCTCTGAAAAATCAGATCACTTTTATTTAGATGCCGATACGTGGATATAGGAATCCAACCTTAGGCACCCACATTTGAAAATGTTGGGCTTACCCCTTTGGGCATCATCTAGTTGCCTGAAGAACTATTAATGAATTGATTCTCTGAAGCTCTTTCATGTTCAATATCTAAACATTGATATTCAGCCACAGAGCATTTCTTTGTATACTCTCAAGGTACAATTGTATACTGTAAATAACTTATTATGGAGCCACAATACAGAATATATTTGGCTGTACAAAGACTATATTTTGTGGTTGAAGTTTATTTTGTTTCTGCTGCAAATTAGAGAAGCTATCATAGAACATTTAGAGTTTTAAAATTGTGTATTGGCATTATTCACCACATTTCTCCAGCTGAAAAAAACACATGCCTCATGCCTGGTGTATCATCTGCAGGCCTCCAGGTGACAAAAAACTTGGATCTTAAGTCCTGATTTCAAAAAGGGTTTAGGCACAGACTAGTGGGAGTTAGGTGACTAAATAGCTTAGAGGATCTGGGCTTAGAAATTTAAGTCCCGTTGACTTTCAGTGAGCCTTAGACTTCTAAGTACTTAAGTCACTTAGGCACTTTTGAAAATTTTACAGAAAATTGCTTTTCTATCTGTCAAGGTGTCAAGGCTGATTCCCCACTCTGGCACTTTGAGTGCAGAAGGCGGGGGCCCACAAGGATTCTAAAAATTAATACTGGCCACTCCAGGCTGGTATTAAACTCCCAAGGTTACAGCTTCTCTCTGACTTCGGATGGGTAGAGCTGCCACCACCCAAGTGCAAACCCCTCTCCCCTCCGCCCGCTTTTGAGAACCCAGGAAGGAGCACTTGGGAATTCCTTCCTGGGGGGTACCCTCAAGCCCTTTCACCCCTGTTCCGGGGAAGAGCTGAGAAACAAAACAAAGGAAATCAGCTGTTGCCACCAGCTAATTAAACAACATATGCACAAACCTCTTAGGACACAAAACACCCAATCCTGTTCTTAAAAAAAAGTAAATTTTATTAAAAACAAAAAAGAAAGAGAATACATCTGGAACTTAGGCTATTGCTAGATTTAAAAAGAGCAAGTATAATAATTACGCATCAAGAATGGTTTTCTTGAGGTCCAGCTTAAAGGTTACAAGCAAAACAAAAGCACCTGGGGTTAGCACAGAGGAGTCCACAAGCCATAAAGAGAAACCTAATTGCATCTTCCTAGACATCCCCTGATCTACTTACATATCTGGGGTTTCAGATAAGTAGTTTCGAGGTATGATTTGAGGATTTTTCATACCTTGTTTAAAGCTTCTTACAGTATTGCTGTTCTGTGTCTCCTCTCTCTGGAGAAGACAGACAGACAAAGGGGAAGTTTTTTCCCAATTTTAAAAAGTTCTAGCCTTCCCATTGGCTCTTTTGGTCAGGTGCCCACTCCCTTCCTTTTACCTATTGGCTTTTTTTTAAACCTTTTATAGGTAAAGCAAGTAGAGAACCGCTACTAACAGGAATTTTGTAGCTAACTAGCTGGTTGGGTGTCCATAACAGGAAGTTATCCTCCCCCCCACCTTCATTTATCACACAAGGTGTAGCAGTTTTAAGGATCAATATCTTACAAAATACCAGGGATTTATGAACAGGGCCGGCTCCAGGCACCAGCCTGGCAAGCAGGTGCTTGGGGCGGCCACTACGGAGCGGGACGGCACGTCCAGCTATTCGGCGGCAATTCGGCGGACGGTCCCTCACTCCGGCTCAGAGCGAAGGACCTCCCGCCGAATTGCCGCCGCAGATCGCGATCGCGGTTTGTTTGGTTTTTTTTTTTTTGGCTGCTTGGGGCAGCCAAAACCCTGGAGCCGGCCCTGTTTATGAACATCCACATTTGGTACGAAAGAAGGAAATGTTTTGGTGACAGATTCTTTCAAAAAGAAAGTGGTTCAGGCTCGAATGGAATCTGAAAAAGAAATCAAATACCTTTGACAAAGGGAAAGGTACCAGAGGATAATGAGGATAAAGAAAAAGCAAAAAGCCTGAATCAAAACAAGCAGAGCTCAACATCCCAGAAATTTGGGCGTATCAAAAAGGGTGCTGAACGTGAACTCTGCAGCTTGAGACTCTCTCTAAAGAGAAGCCATCCAGTGTTAGAATATTCCTTCTTCAGCATCTTTTTCTCAAAGTGAACAACAACAACAACAAAACTATAAACAAAGGGTTTGTCCTGCTGTTCTTTTTGCCCATGGGCCTCATTCAGCACTGGCCTGCATTTTGTATAGCCATTTACACCTATGCACAGTTTAAAATCTATCATTTGAATTGGGTAGCAGCTTACACCCATTGTTGCACACAAGGTGATAGAGAATCCGGGACCAGGTCTGGAATGCTCACTATCGTCAGCTGGGGTCTCACGTGCAGAGCATTCACCGAATCAGCTCCAAAGGGGAGCAACGCTCTTCTGTTTCATTTCAGAACAGTATGCCCCTTCGTAACCACCAAAGCAACCAAGCACTTCAGAACCTATAACATATTTAGCTTCACAACTACCCTGTGAGACATGGAAGAGTTATTAATTCCCCTTTTACAGATGGGGAACTGAGGAACGGTGAGACTAAGCAATTTGCCTAACCTGGGGATTGAACCTTGGTCTCCTGAATCTCACATTAGTGCCATAACTAGTAGGCCATTCTCCCCCCCTATAGGCTTCTGTGTTTAAGAGGAAAACACTTTAACACCACCCCCTTCCCAACGATAGAACAAGAAATCAATAAAAGACATAATGATTACGGGTCTGTTCTAGAAAAAACAGATTTTTGGGGCACTACTAAAACCAATATCTCATTGCTTTACATACATATAACGAGATGGGCTCCTGCCCCAAAACAGGGGTTCTCACAACAACTCTGGCTTAATTAACTTTAGGAAAAACAAATAAATATACACATATACACATCCAAATCCTTTTAATTTATTTATGTAGGGTTTGTTTTTTTGCGGACTCAATAATAAAAATAATGCAGTGAAAAGTGATATTTGTATGTTCGTTAATACCACTTTTCACAGCACTCCTACCGGTAGTAGGCTAGCTGTGAGGCTGTGATAAGTGATATTAACAAACATACAAGTATCACTTATCAAAGCCTCCCAGCCAACTAGTAAGTCTGCTGTGAAAAGTGATACTTGCAGGTTTAATATTACTTTTATCAGTAAGCCCCAGGACAAATTAAGCCCTGGATTGGGGGGAGGGGAGGAAGGGTCAGAGGGGGATGCAGCGGGGGCCAGGGCGATGGGGGGGGGGGGATGGTGAGGCTACATGGCTGGAGGCGGGGATCAGCACCCGCCGCTGCCTGGTCAGAGCTGCCACGCAGCTGAAATTGGGAGTCGGAGCCTGC
>NW_020664368.1:4714742-4803807 GCF_002925995.2 Terrapene triunguis
GCCGGCACCCGCTGCCACATGGCTGGAGCCAGGGGCCAGAGCCCGAAGCTAGGGCCACATGGCCAGAGCTGAGGCTTGGTGCCCGAAATCCCGCTGCTGGAGCCTGCCAACCAACCACCCCAGGGCTGAAGCAGAGGGCTCCCCCTGCCTCCAAGGTGGGTCGAGAACCCACCTAGCTTCTGCAATGTTGTGCCCCACCCGTCTCCAGAGGCAGTGCAGGGCAGCACATCCAGGAGCAACATGGAGGGAGGGGTAGAGGCTGATACCCTCCCTCCTGCTCCATCACTGCCCAGGAGGCTGTCGTGGCTGCAGGAAAAGAAAATGGCCACATTTGAGAAACGCTACCCTAAACAGTGTACAAGCTAAATAGATAGATGAGGAAGAGGTAACTCTTTTAAATACTAAATCTCATAGAACTAGAATCTTCCTGAGCAAAAGGACAGACCCCTTTATGCCCCTGTGCCATTGTACTAGTTCACCCACAATTTAACACTTCATTTTATTTGTTTTTCCAAGATTTTATTTAGTCTTAGTAGAACCATAGTGCCTCGGAATCCCAATCATGGACCAGGACCCCACTGTGCTAAGTGCTGTAAAAACCCAGAACAAAGAGACAGTCGCTGCCCCAAGGAGTTTACAATCTTCCTTATTTGTTTTGTATTACCCTTTTTTCATTTAGAGTATGTTATCAACCCCTTACTACTTTTATCTGTTTCCTATAATATAACCAAGCCCTCTCCTGTTTTCTTACCTAATACCCCTTACTCCCCACACTACTTAAAAAAAATCCCCTTAACTAGGAATAACTTTAGACATTAACAGCAAACTCAAGATATATCTTCACTGCACAATCAACCTGGACTCTTACCAGGATTTTAATACAAACCCTCCTACCATTCACACATATCCAAGTTTGGAGGGCGTTAAGCCCAACCTAGTTTACCTAACTGGGGGTATGAATTAGAGTCTAGGTTCCACTTTACCTTGAGCTGGAATTTACCCACTTTTCAGTGAGGCTAAATCACGAAGGTGCTGCTAGTCCTCCAATACCTTCCCACAATTCCTTGAACAGACATGTTCTCTTTGTAGTTGACACAATGGACTGGGAAAGAATCCTAGATCATCTCAGCACAAAGAGATGGAGATTACTTACCAGTAACTGGAAGTTCTTTGACATGTGTGGTCCCTATCTGTATTCCACCCATGCGCTACACATGTGCACCATGCGCAGGACTCTGGAATCTTTTTCAGGCAGTCCCCGTTGGCCCGCACATGCACTGTTGCTCTCCTCATGTTTCGAACCAAGGACATCAAAGGTGGTATGGGTCGATGCATCTCCAGTTTCCAGTTCTTACCACAGTTCAAAATAATCTGCAGCAGAGGAGAGGGAGGGTGGGTCGTGGAATACAGACAGGGACCACACATCTTGAAGAACCTCAAGTTACAGGTAAATAACTGCCACTTCTTCTTCAAGTGATGGTCCCTACATATATTCCACATGTTGGTGATTAACAAGCAGTAGTAAAACAGGCTGTGGGTGCAGAAGTAATAGCTGGCTGTAGTACTGCTGTCCCCACAGTTATACCCGCAGTTGATGACTTGTGAAGGGATGCAAAGAGCTCCAAGTAGCTGCCCTATGTATTTCTAGGAGTGAACATAAGAACATAAGAATGGCCATACTGGGTTAGGCCAAAGGTCCATCCAGCCCAGTATCCTGTCTACTGACAATGACCAATGCCAGGTGCTCCAGAGGGAGTGAACCTAACAGGTAATGATCAAGTGATCTCTCTCCTGCCATCCATTACCACCTTCTGACAAACAGAGGCTAGGGACACCATCCTGGCTAATAGCCATTAATGGACTTAACCTCCATGATTTATCTAGTTCTCTTTTAAAGCCTGTTATAGTCCTAGCCTTCACAACCTCCTCAGGCAAGGAGTTCCACAGGTTGACTGTGCGCTGAGTGAAGAACTTCCTTTTATTTGTTTTAAACCTGCTGTCCATTAATTTCATTTGGTGGTCCCTAGTTCTTATATTATGGGAACAAGTAAATAACTTTTCCTTATTCACTTTCTCCACACCACTGATGATTTTATATACCTCTATCATATCCCCCCTTAGTGTCCCCTTTTCCAAGCTGAAAAGTCCTAGCCTCTTTAATCTCTCTTCATATGGGACCCGTTCCAAACGCCTAATCATTTTAGTTGCCCTTCTCTGAACCTTTTCTAATGCCAGTATATCTTTTTTGAGATGAGGCGGCTGCCTCAGTTCGCCTCATGGTAAGGCCAGCCCTGCTTCCGGTCCCAAACTTGTGCTCAGAGGGGAGAGGGATAGCTCAGTTGTTTGAGCATCGGCCTGCTAAACCCAGGATTGGGAGTTCAATCCTTGAGGGGGCCACTTAGGGATCTGGGGCAAAATCAGTCCTGCTAGTGAAGGCAGGGGGCTGGACTCGATGACCTTTCGGGGTCCCTTCCAGCTCTATGAGATAGGTATATCTCCATACATTTAAAGACGATAAAGTCATTGCGGAGAAATGAAATTAATTCTTTGCTTCAGTCTTCACAGCTGAGAATGTTAGGGAGATTCCCAAACCTAAGCTATCCTTAGGAATATCTAAGGAATTGTCACAGATTGAAGTGTCATTAGAGGAGGTTTTGGAATTAATTGATAAATTTAACAGTAACAAGTCACTGGACCAGATGGCATTCACCCTAGAGTTCTGAAATTGCAGAACTATTAACTATGGTTTGTAACCTGTCCTTTAAATCAGCTTCTGTACCCAATGACTGGAAAATAGCTAATGTAACTCCACTATTTAAAAAGGGCTCTAGAGGTGATCCCGGCAATTACAGACCGGTAAGTCTAACGTCAGTACCAGGCAAATTAGTTGAAACAATAGTAAAAAATAAAATTGGTACATCTCAGTGATGCAGCAGAAGTAGTTTGCCTTCTAGTGGGAAGAGTCCTCACCCTCTCCAGTGAGAGAATATAAGCTAGTTGGTAACAAAGGATAATACACACCAAGATCCATTTTGAAAGTCTCTGCACGGATATAGCTTGACCCCGTGATAGCTCTGCTATGGTAACAAATAGTTTAGGTGTCTTCCTAACATCCTTTGTTCTTTGCAGATAAATGCCCAAAGCCCTTCAGTTCTCAAGAGAATGCAGACGTCTCTCTTCATCTGAGGCATGAGGTTTTGGAAAAAATACTGGTAAATGGACTGCCTGACACACATGAAACTTGGAAACTACTTCAGGAACAAATCTAGGGTGGGGTTGTGACTAGAGGTTTTTTTCTTTTTTTTTTTTTTTTTTTAATAGAAGGTATATGGTGGGTACGCCATGAGCGCTCCCAGCTTGCTGACCCTTCTAGCTGACGTTATAGCTATTAGAAAGACCATCTTCATGGACTAATGGGACACAGAGAATGTAGCTAGAGGCTCAAGGGTTTAGTCAGAGAAAATAGGACAAAGTTGAGGTCCCATTGGTGCAAACTTCACCAGTGCTGGAAAGAATCTGAGAATCCCCTTCAGAAATCTAGTTGTGACAGGATGAGTGAAGATTGCATAGATATCCACCATATGGTGAAAAGTGCTGTAGTTGCTGCCACAATCTTCTGTTTGACTTTTGTTGACAGTAACTGTATGATCTCATTTTGAATTATTTTTCCAAGGTAGTAGTGTGTGTACATTTCTTGGGTGGTGACTCTTCTTAGATGCTCCTGGAGTACAGCATCAAACTCAGACATCAGCTCCACAATTTTAAGGAAGTTTCCACATACAGCTGATCTGAAGTGCCACACAGTGCTAGGTTTTGGGTAGCAAGCATTCTCACAATGGCAATGAGCCTTTTCAGAACATTTTGCCAGTAAAGAGACACTGATGCAATTTTCTCTTGATGCTGATCATCTATGGTGGCCTTTAACCTTAGTCTCATCTCAAGCTCTTTCCACCTATGGAATGCTCTCTGGTGATTTGCTGCCTTCTCAAGGCATGCCAGATTTCTAGCCAGATTTTTCCAGTCCTTCGTTCCCGTAGACCCCAATGCAGTTGGAACATTAGGCTGGAAGAGTTTGCAACAAAAACAGTATGCAGCATTCTGGGTTTTTGAGTACATAAGCCATGGCCTCTCCAATTTGTCACCATTGGGGATTTCACACCAGTAATGTGTTGGATGGAAACTTCTATTTTCATTGTCTTCGGGGAACATGAAGTTTTTCACTTGCTGTGGCCCATGCAGTACAAGGAAGTCCCTCAGGCTACTGCTCAAGTGGGTCCACAGTCCTGGATCATCTAGACTTAAGGAACTAAACTCTGCAGCAGCTGTTTCTTGCACCTCCACCACACTCTTCTCTAATCTACCCTTTTCTTCAGGAATGTGCAGGTTACATCCATTTGAGATGAAGATATGGATGCTGCAGTAGCTGCCAGGTCACCTGCACTCTGACTAACTGGAAGATCAGGCATCTCACATCCTCACTGGGGCCGGAAGGCTCACCGTGAACATTCGTGTCTATGTATCTCAGGAGAGCTCCTTCCTGCTTAGATAGAAAAGCTTCCTTTGCTTTCTTTCTTTTTCTGAATGCTGCCCCAGAGGAGCATTTTCTTCTTTCACTCATGACTGCTGTTCTGTGCCAGCTATAGTGGCTCTCAACACTCAATTGAAGGGGACAAATAAGCAGGTTGGTAGCAGGGACTGAGTGAGGGAAGATATCAGCGTCTTAAGGGCCTAACTGGCTCCTACTACTTCAGTTGACTGCCTGTTCTCCTCAAGTGGGTTCAGGGAAGCAGCAGGAAACAGGAAGCTCTCTGAGAAGCTGGTGTTAATCAGTCCAGGCTCCTGGGGGTGCTAGAAAGGTACATAAGAGGCTCCTCCTCCTCTCTCTCCCTGCTGCTCCTGCTACTTTCTGTTATTCCCTCTCACCTTTTCTCCTGCCTGCCTGTTATGTCTCTTGTGCCCTCCTTCCTCCAGCACAGCACTCCACCATCTCTGTGCATCTAGAGCAGAGAGAATACATATGCACCAGCAGCAGACAATTTTCTACACTCTGGGTCCTAGTGGCGCCCCCCCACAGTCTGGCACTTGAGGCAGCCGCCTCAGTTCGCCTCATGGTAAGGCCAGCCCTGCTTCTGTTTCCAAACTTGTGCTCAGAGGAGCACTGCCTGCTTAGTTAGGGTGGGTGGGGGTTTGTGCCCAGCCCAGATTTGATTGGGGCTTCATTGCCTTCTCTATGAGATGTTATCGGACTCTCAGTTCCTGACCTGCACAAGTTCTGGGGGGGAAAGAGTGGCAGATGCTGCACTTGGCAGAAATGCAAGCTTCACCCAGGCAGTAGAAGCAGCGTTGATGTTTGTCACTGAGGCAGGGTGCAGGGCAAGGAGTGCTTAAGCAGCTCCCTGCCACCCCCACCCAATTAGGGAGTAGATTGGAGCTAGAAACAGCTGCCAGCCTAATTAGCCAGTGGCTATAAAGGCTGGGAGGGAGAAAGGAAACCAAGCGGGAGGAAGACAAAGGGAGAGGCCAGATGCCTCTGGTCTGCTGCTTGTGAAGCCTGGCTGTAAAATCCTGTATATAGATAGTAAGGTGGTGGTGGGAAATAGATATAAATAAAATACACTGGTGATTGCATCAACCTGAGGCATCTCTGACAGGTTTGTGAGGGCAGCACGGGCAGAAGCAAGAGGGACTCAGCTGCGCCTCGCTACAGTCACTCACTAAAAAGGAGCAAGGGCAGGAGAAACAGTGTTTGAACCCTGGTCATAATTTTGGACTTCTTGCAAGGAAAAAGTTCCTCGATGGGAAAAATCATGGAGAAAAATATTATCTAACTATACTATGTAGACTATACTATAAAAAGCTACTAAGAAACTATATACAACATTTTACAGCAATGACACGGGGGGGGGGGGGAAAGAGCTGAGGATACCAAAGATTCCAGCTCAGACCATGCGGCAGTAAAAAGGACCTGGAAAGGCATCGGTCCGCACCACCTTTTAAGCCCTCAGTTCACAGCACAAGTTCATGGCACATGTGCAGGCCAACGGACACAGCTAGCAAAAAAATTCAGGACTCAGTCACATGGTGTGCATGTGTATTCCACATGTGGACACATAGGGACCATCAGTTGAAGAATCATGGAATACACCCTCTGATAGACATGCAAGTGCAGAAACAGCAGAGACACATTAACATGAGTAGGGTTTTGCTGTGAGAATGCGGACACCTGGGCTAGTCTAACCCGGGTGCCCTAACTGGTTAATTGTGCAGCAAATCTTCAAAGGCTGGGAGAGCTGTTCAAATCCCTGAACTGGGGAATTGCCTTGATTACATGTTCTGGTGCATATGTATGAATTCCTACTATAGACATATTATTAGAAACTAGGTTTAACCTGTTTACAAGTAGGGGTTGGTACTAGTGCAGCTATGCAGGTGACTAGCCACAGATGGCTGTAACCATGACAAATTCCCAACATAGAGAAGGCCTTAGTAATATTAAAATCCTCAACAGGACTTCATCAGCACAAGCTGGTATGAAGCTACTACTCTGACTCTTATTCCTTTTCATATTTATATCATTAACCTTTTAAAAAGAAAGTTGTGAAGATGGATGTTGTGAAGGCCAAGACTATAACAGGGTTCAGAAAAGAATTAGATACATTCATGGAGGATAGGTCCATCAATGGCTATTAGCCAGGATGGGCAGGGATAGTGTCCCTAATCTGTTTGCCAGATGCTGGGAACGGGCAACAGGGGATGGATCACTTGATGTTTACTTGTTCTGTTCATTCCCTCTAGGGCACCCAGCCTTGTCCACTGTTGGAAGACAGGATACTAGGCTAGATGGACCTTTGGTCTGACCCCGTATGGCCGTTCTTATGTTCTTAAATGAATTTCTAGTCTGTTGCCCCAGTGTCACAGACCTTGCAGGAGCCTTGCAGTAGAATATAGACCAAGTTTGCCGGATAGTATGACATACAACGACAGAGTTGTGTGCTAACAAGAGCTAAATCCACACTCCACATCCTCCTGCTCCTCAGTAGAGGAGAGGTAGGAAACTAGGAGTTAGCCTGATCTCAGTTCTTGCCTCATCTGAGAAGCCAAGGGCCTGCCTCTCATATCTCAAACGAGCTAGTGTTTTTGAATTTGAGATCAGCTATATGCTTTGGAAGAGGCAAAATGAAGGGAAGGTGAGGCTTGAGGCAAATCTTAGGGAGAGTTGTTAGACTGGAGAGAATGGTTTGGGGCAGGACAAATCTGAGGCTGCCGGACTTGATGCTATCTGTGAGGGTCAGAGTTCAGTTCAAGTTTGATGGAAATGCCAGAATATGCTGGCCCAGAGGGTACAGTTCAGATCTTTATGGATAGTGTTACTACAGGAAGGAGAAATCCAGTTATTAATTATTTGTATTATCACAGCAACTAGGAACCGTAATCATAGACCTTGTGCTAGTGCTGTACTACCCCAAAGTTCCTGGAACACCATGATTGCTGAAGAAAGATATTGCGGGATAAATGGATAGAAAGGAATTAGGATTAGAGATTGTTGATTGTGGAGTAAGGCGTTTGAGTGAAGTCACACAAATGGGGATAAAGATAAAGGAAGAGCAAAGAAGAAATGGATGAGAAGGAAATAGAAACAGAGAAAGGAGAGACATGGGAAGCAAGAATGAAAAAAAACAAAGTACACAATAGAAAGCAAAGTGAAGGAAAAAGGAAAGGAGAGCAAAAGTATAACAGCTATAGTATAATAAACATTTTAGAATTTAGTAGAAACCTGATGCAAACTTACAATAGAATACATACAATTAGCATGCATATATATATATATATATATATATATATAAATTATCTGTACATAAACATTCTTTGAATTCATGTGCGACAGCTTTTGATAGCATACATCCCCTCCATGGAGGCTGTTACCATCCCTGTCAAGCCTGACATTTTTGTCTTTAGAATTACTGCAAACGTAGCATGTATTTCCAAAAACATTTTCAGACAGGATCCACTTCTTGACACCTCTGTAAATGTATTATTCTTCCTACATCACCCTAGACGACCTTTGCAGCGGTCTGTAGGATGGTCAGGAACTATTATACAGACCAATTTGAACCTGTGACCCCAGCCATGAAGAAAGCTTAGCTAGCCTCAGCCCCTACAGCAGGTCCAGAAAGAGCAGAGGGGAATGGAGGGATTCGATTATTACAATTAATAAACGCTTTTCACGGGGGCTCCAACCATTCTGGAAGCTTGAAAACCACCTACCTAGTTCATCTACCTGCCAATGATGTTTGTTCTTTACACTATATTTTCCTACTGCTTTCTTAGGTAACAGATTGTTGACATGGTGCTATGAATATTCGGTCTTGGGGATAAGGCTAGGCTTTATTTAAGATTTATGAGATCAAGGTGAAAAGCAGATCCCAGTGGCATTCCTATCACCCTATACCTGTATCTATAGTACTGCTGCCTTTATTAGGTGTTCGATTACACCTTCATCCATTCGGACACCAGTTTCCAGGCCAAATATTGAAAGTGGATGCTGGGTGAGCCAACTGACTTTTACACCTTAGACTGCTTCAGAAGCAAACAGATTCTAAGGGTGCTTTGGCTCAATGGCACATAACTGCAGTCAGATGCTTTTCCCTGCTTATGCTTGCGTCATCTATACATAGGCTACTTTCCCACCTAAAGGCATTATGAATGTCCGTTTTGGGCAGGAAGACTGATGATACAAAAGTTGCTTGTAGAGGTCTCTCAGAGAAATCAGTTACCAAAACTTCTATGAGGTTGTGGGTGCAGGAATTATTTTTTCACAACTTACACAGGATTCATGTTGAACTTCCAGTGACTATGGAATTGAGGCTAGTAGCATTCAAAGAGAAAAACTAATTTATGTTAAATGGATTTTCTACTTTAAAATTGTGTGGCCATAGACTCTGCAAAAAATTAAAACCAAAGGCAAGTGTGTACAAAATAATTTATTACAGCATAACATATGTTGGCATTATTTTACAGTGAGTTTTTCATTCAACAATTTTGAATCTAAACAGATGACACACAAAGGAGACCATTTTAATTAGAACAGTTTATTTGTCTTAATAAAATCCCCCTTCATGAACTTATATTAGCCTTAGAGGGGCTAGTTAATATTACTGAAAATATTTACATTACAGTGAAATAAAAACAAATCTGATTGAATGATTCCATTGCCGTTTCCAGAAAAATGTATTTTCTGTACAAGCCACAGTATACTTAGGTTTTGATAGCAGTTCTTGTAGAACGCAAAGCTGTCATATGTAGCCATTTTGTCCAGCAATATTATGCTTTAAAACAGCTATATTAAGTTCAGACTTTCATTTTGATGTGTTGTATATTTTATGCACTATTAGTTAATGCACCAGAACACAGAATAAGAAAGAGGTTCATTGTGATTTGTAGTCAGCCTATTTGTGCTCCCTTAAATAGTTTTTAAATATAAAATGCACTCCTCAACTACTAGTTGCTTTTGTAGCACTTAAAGCAATAGTATTTAGGCAAGAGAAGTATTACATTTATCGGCTATAAGTCCACACCTAAGACTTTTAATGGAGGTATACAGTAAACTTACCAGTGAATTTTTATGATCCTGAGGAGAACCATATTCCCCATTATTGTACCTTATGCATCTGCCCAAAACTGGAGTAGCTTTTCCAAACCAATAAGTGGCAGTGAAAAAAGAAATAAGACAGGCAGACAGACAATGGTATCTAAACAGGATCATATTCACTATTATTTCAGGGAATTACATGTACTCAACTGTTTTTTAAAATGTTAAACCATTCAAAAACGTAAGGAAACAATAGCTATGGAACAAAAGGTAGAAAGAAAAGAGTTTTTGAAAACTCTTACTATCAATTTTTAACCAAACCTCCATATCCACCAGCACTAGTTCCATATAAGACACAGAATTGACAAGAAACATGCAAACAGCCAACATTTACAGTTATGTGCTTCAAAAGAAACCAAAATGACCAAAATTAAAGAAACCAAAACAAACAGAAAAAGATGAGGGGATGATACAAGCAGCACTTTTCAGTCTTAATTTGCTAAAATCTGCTCAACTGATAATTTCATTACCAAGAAATTATTATACTTACTTCTATATATAACAACACTTAGGTGAAAGTAGTCTTTAATGTCCATAATTTGGGGATTTTGTTGTTGAATTTGGGGATTTTAAAAGACTTAAAACAGTACAAGAATAAACATGACAAATGTTGATTAGAGATAATGTTTACATAAACATTGGCAGTTCTTTTTGGATGAAAAACACGCTAATAGCATACTCCATATTCATTTAACCATCCAAATATTTCATTTTATACCTGTAAGATATAAAAACTGCATCCTGGAAAAGTAAACCTGATCTGCATCCCACCAGTCTGTAGGTATAGTCAAATATTTTATTTGTACACTACTTCAAATTTCATTGGACAGCACATCATGGTTAACGGCTGTATGGTTCACTGATGCAAAGCTACTGTCATCCTCATTTGTGGCAGGCATAAAGGCAGACGTAAAAGGAAACAGTTTATGACATGCTGTCCGATACTCTTCATACTGGGTGTGGCAGCTTCCGAAGCTGCCATCAAGCAGTGCCTCGAAAACCTTTGTTAAAGTCTAAAGAAACAAGAGCAACAGTTAAATTTAGTCTAGACTATTTTATTACTAAAGAAAACATGGGGCTCTCTAAATCTCGCTTGCATGATTAATGAATGTTGTGCCCTCTGCTGGCAATAAGTCTCATTGTCCTTGTTTACAGAGGTCTGACATCAAGAATATAATTTTAACCAAAATAAAAATATTCTTTTTAATATTAATAATCAAGATTCAGAAAAATTACTGTGTATATGTATCTTGTGCTTCATATAACACACCTACTTTGTCCCTAAATATACAAAGAGGTTACAATTAAATTAGTTTACCTTCACATTTTTGTCTCTCATAGTTTCATCTAATCTAGTAGCAATAGCAATAGCTTTCTCTTGTCTTGATTTGTCCAGGAAATACATCATCTTAGCACCTTAAGCAAAAGGAAAAAAAAAAAAACCCACACATTTGATCAGATACTGACAACATACAAGTACAATACTTGATTTATTGTAAAATTATAAACTGATACAGAAAACAATCCAAAAAAAAAGAAGATATTGTGGATTGGGGCTTTCTACAGATTTTAGAACATATAAATTTTTCCATCCATTATATTTTGTATAAGAAAATTATATTTTCACATTTTACTTATTATAAGTGATGACACAGCAAAAATATTTGATAGTACATTAAGAGCATAAGGATAAAGTAAAGCTGTAGCTCTGCTACTGACAAAAATGAAATGCTCACTGGAAACTTTGTTTCACGTTTTCACTAAAATGTTAATAGAAATAGGATGCCTGAGGCAAGAGTTAATAAGGCAAGAGAGGTCAACAGGCAGAATAGGGAAACAATATCTAGATAACTAAGTCGTTCAAGTCAGCATGCTAGTTGAGCTGCACCCTACAATGATAAAGGAACTGGCAGATGTCTTTTTAGAACTATTGTGAATTATTTTTAAAAAGCTCTGGAGTTAAGGTGAGCTGCTAGAATAATGATAATTAATCGTGTTGGCAGGTATGACAGGTCTTTAAGCGACTTATCAGAAGAATTACAAATTTATGTAATTTGGCATCCTACCGGAATAAGTCCAATGGCATGAACAGACATTTCCCCTCTCCCAAATATGCAACACACACAAACTAAATAAGCACACAACCTACTAGCAAGGAAAAATATCATAAAAAGTATGGTTTTGACCTAAAAAGTAACTAAGTAAAAGCAGCACCATCTTACTCAGATCCATTCCTTGTCTGTAATTCAGTCTCATATTTGCTTACTATATTCTTTTCTCAGTAAGTTTTTATAGCTTTCTATTCCTGATTGCTCTACAGGCTCCTATACAATGAATGGGGACAGATAGGTGCCTAAAAATATAATCCACAAAACCCAGCATGCTAGATGGGGAGCTGTGTACGTAAGCCAATAGAAGATGCTGAGAAGAGTGTGGGCTACGCTCCGACCCTCTCATGGAAATAGGCGCTTCCCTGCAGCCTGGACTCATGTGCCTATCTCTGCTTGCAATCCGTCATTACCTAGTGTTGTGAATAGCAGCAGTGAAAGTTACTAGTCTTGTTCTTTCATTCTGTTGCTGCTGCTTTGAAAAGCTATGAGCAGAAGCAGAGGCACTCCAGCTGAGTGGAAAATAAGGAGCGAGGATTGTTTACATTACAAAGGTTTTTTGAGACCACAAGGGATAGAATCTTATGTTTTCTTTTAAAATAAATCCTGTAGAAACGGAAAGCTTCCCACATGAGGCAGAGAGTGGGCAAGTGGATTATTAAAGCCCTTCAAACAAACAGAAATGTCAAAAATAATTTGCATCTGAGCCTCTGACATTCTGATTGGAATGAAGTACAGAGAAAGACATTAACTTAATTATTTACCATCATTTAACATTTTCATAGCATCAAAATAAACAAACCTGAGAGCAGATGCAGAATGGAGGTAGCATTATATTTGAGAAACTCTTCATTAAAACTTTCCAAATCTTTGTTAACAAAAATTTTCTGCATTTCTTGAGTTAGGACCTTGTTCACAATTTCTGGGAGATTACTATGATCAGATACTTAGGAAAAGAAAAGCAGAAAAAGTTACCATTGCTGCTATTGTTCTGCAAATACACCTCTTTAGCATGTACACACACACACACACACACACACACACACACACACACACACACACTCTTACACACTTTATGATTGAAATCAGTATTACAGAAGTCAATATTTTACCATCTTTGGTTTTCAGCAAAACATTAAATGGCTTCAATAGGTTCTGATGAAATTGTGAACACTTTGTATATAAATGCAATTTTTTTGCCGTGTATGTTATTTTAAATATTTTAGTGTTTCTATAGTATTTAGACACTATAAAATATCTACAGCAGTTTCATTGTACATACCAGATTTAGAGAATTTAATCAAACATTCATGTAGCCATGGGTTATTATTGTTGATAGCAAAAGCTCTCTTGACAGACTGCAACATTAACAGAAACTTTCCTATGCAAAAAACAAGAACCAAAAAACCAAAACCAAGGTTAAATACGTCTCTAACTTTTTGTGTTCCTTTAAATGTCATTGCAGACACCTACCCAAATCCTTAACTTTCTCATAAACATACTCCCAAATGCCCAAAACCTTTAGATTTAGTTAAAAAAGTAAGTTAGGTACATTTTTACTCTCTTCTTTTCAGAAATTAAAAAAAAAAATCTGTGTTTTTTTACAAAGTGATGATAGCAATATTTTCTGAAAAATCCAGCAACCATGTAATAGAAGTATAATATTTAGGTGTCTAGCTTTTACAGGAAGTTATGTCCCCAAATCCTTTGCAGTTTCATTAGTAAATCTAATGCAAATAATAGAAACACTAAGTCTTATGCAGAATTGTCATATCTGTACTCTCAATACCCAGATATAAAATACATATAACGTGGCAGCCCCTAACATCATTCCATTATAAAAAAAGCTGCTGCTCACTATTATTAGCAACATTGCATCAGGTACATTAGTCTAATTTTTTTAATTGCTGAAGAATTACAACTAGAAATATTTTTTCCTCCATATCATCTAATTAGCATATAATCACAAATTCCTTTATTCTTAAAGTCAGTTTTAAGAACAAATTATGTGCTGCCAAACAAAGGTGACATGGCATACATTAAGTTTTCTGTAATATTTATCCACTAATGCTGGGCATGATGGAAACTCTTGCCTCAGTATGTTAGTAAATGTAGACTACAGTTGGGTAAAAATAGGCTGAAATAAAGGATTAGAACATTTGGAGAAAAAAATTAAAACTTGCATATACTTTACCTTTTCTAAAGTATATTTCAAATGCTAACAGATGTGTGTCTATGTTATCTGCAACAAGATTCTTAAGTGGCATAAGGAACTTAATAGCTTCCTCTAATGGATTTTTGACCTGTTTTAATAGAAGACGAAATTAAAGTTACATAAAGGAGGCATCTATCACTAACATACATCTTTTAAAAAGATGAAGCTTTCCATGAAGCTCAACCACCATGCAGTGACAGATTAGCCCTTTTGTTTTTTGAGAAAAAAAAAAAAAAACCACACACACCAGTCCTGGTCCCACTATGCACAGCAAGCAAAAGAGTGCTTCAATCACCTATCTGATTTCTAGAGTATTGGCACAAAACAGAAAAATCTTCATTTATACCCCAGAATGAATTATCTACAGAGTTTAAGAGATCACACAGCCAACCAATAAACCATGACGACACCTGTCTGAAGTACAATCTTCCAGAAGTGTGTGGGGATGGGGTGGCCAAAGAGAATATCATAAGATGAAACTGCCATAAATTTTACATAACAAATAACACAATGCTTACTCTTTCCAGTTTTTCAGGAATTAATTCTTCCTTGGGACCACTAGTTTCCTCCTCTTCCTCATCTCGTTTTTTCTTTTGAGTCTTTTGCTGTCGTTCTCTTTCTGCATGCTTTCTCTCCTCTTCAAGTTTAGCTTTCTTCTGTGCTCTTCTCTGCTTGCTAAGCATTTTTTTCAGTTCTTTGGCTGACAGGTTTTCTATAGATAAAATAAAATAGTTTAATTTAACGTCTGATTTATACATAGACTCAAAATTTCAACAATAATCTTGGTTTTTCCTCAAACAATATATGGGCATCTCTAGACTTTTCATATAGGGAAAGGAGAGATGTATTTATACAAAAATTTCAAAAAGAAACCTTTTCACTTATCAGTAAAATGCACCAATTACTACGTAGTCTAATATTACTGGACATTACACATCCAACACAAAACATTTTGTATCTTAAATGCCAAGGTTTATATAAATAATATAAAACTGAAAGTCCAGAAACTTAGAAGTGTTCATTTAAACCGTGAGTCAGATGAAATGCGAAGTTTGGAAATCTCATTATATTATTTACATCCTTTATTAGAACACTTTGTACTCACACAGTGCCTTTCATCCAAAGATCTCAGGTGGCCCAACAAAAGGTGGATGACATTTTTCTTGGAGGCTAAACTTAAATTCACCTATTACCCTTAGTTCAATATCATCTTAATGCTCTTGGTAAGATCTACTGGAAACCTCCTAAAACATTATTATTAAAGGGTGCAAACACTCCGGTGTAAGTGCATAGACTTAAATTTAACTTAGAAGGTAGTATAACTATTATATAGCATAAATAATTTATATACAGCTAATGTACTAGGTGCTTTGTTGAGGAGCTTACACTATAAACAGACAGACAACTTGGCGGAGAAAGGAAAAGTGACATAAGTGCATTGAGCTGTGCTGTAAAACATGCATCTTGTTATACACTATATATTGTGTAATGTATTATACTCTGAAGGGAGGACAAGGATTTATTGGTCTCACATATGTCAATTCTTCCTGTCCTTTAAAAAAAAAATTAAATTATCATCTTTGAATTTCTTCCCCTTGGTCAATGCTGTCTCAACATTAAGATGCTCTGGATATATGCAATATTCTAGTTGCAGCATCACTGGTGCATAGGTGGGAAGTAAAATTTTTAGATGTTTTGCAGGCATACTGCATTTGAAGAACCTCATAACTAATTTACTCACCATTATTACCCCCTTAGATCCTTCACATTTACACTTTGAAAAAATATTTTTCCCAATGAATACCAGTTTCAGATTATTTCCCAGATGTATTCACTTGTATTTTGCCAAGCTGAAACTCAATTTACTTCCTGTACATAATTCTAACTTCTCTACGTGTCTCTGTATCTTTTCCCCAGGCAGAGTGGTGTGTGTAAAATACCTATATTATTAATATACCATATATACTCCTTCATAAGCCAAATATTTTTGGTAAAAAAGAGACGCATCAAAGAGCCGGGGGTCGGCTTATAAACGGGTCTACACTAAAATTTGATTATTTTAAACTCTATGGAATCATTGAATTGAATATCTAATACATTGTTGTTTTGTTTACCTGGAGCATCTGCAGACATGGAGTCCTTCAGCTCCCTGTGGCCGCGGTTTGCTGTTCCTAGCCAATGGGAGCTGTGGGAAGTGGCATGCCACTTCCCACAGCTCCCATTGGCTGGGAACGGCAAACCGCAGCCACCGGAAGCTGAGGGGCTCCATGCCTGCAGACGCTCCAGGTAAAGAAAACGTCCCGACCCGCCAGTGGCTTACCCTGATGGCCAGGAGCCAAAGTTTGCCAACCCCTGAAATATAGGGTCGGCTTATGAAAGGGTCATACAGTTTTTGCTATTTTTACCTAACCATCTTGGGGGGTCAGCTTATAAACGAACGGGCTAATGAACAAGTATATACGGTATTAACTACATTAGGTCTAACACCAATTACTGCAGCAATCCATTGACTACCTTCCGGAACCTAAACTCAATACATGATTGTTTTATCATTACCTCTTCATTTATTATTTTCCTGGTTTAAGATCTATGTAGTGGTGTTCATATCTAAAACAAGATAAAATTTTAGAAGGTATTTTATATACACCAAATGCTTTACTAAATTCAACCGACATCTGTCTTTTGTTCAACTACTAATTTTGTAATTTGATAAAAAAGCTTGTCGGCAATAATATTTATTCTTGACTATTTCTTTTCAGTCACTGATCAAACATTCAAGGATAGAAAACGAAAACTTCTGTATGGTACAATATATAATAATTTTATAGCATGCAATGTTATTTAGCTTAGTAAATTTTAATTTGTTTTATGTACACATTGGCCTGCATTACTGCCTAGGTACCTGAATTCACTTCTTGTTCTTTGCTTTCATTGGTCAGAGGATTATCATGTAGTTTCAAGTAGATTTCAATTGCTGATCGAGCAGCCTTGAAATAGAAGGCATGTTTCCTGAGAACATCTTCCAATCTCAGAAGGTCTACATAGGCCCGAAGAGTCATCTTTCTCATGCAGTATGTGTGGAAGTCAAACTGATCATCTGTTATCTCAAAAAAATGCTTAAAAAAAAACAAAAAACCAAGATCATACTTAAATCCTTTCACTGATTTTCTGTTCATTACCATCTAGATACAAAGTGGAGTAACAATTAGCATTATTTGCAGCCCCGACATATCTACCATGGAAAATAAGAGAGAACCATTTACTGTAGAAATGTAGTTAAGAGAAATCTCCCCTCCATCTCTTTAAAAAAGAAAGCTAATTTAATTTACCTAAAAAACAAACCCCCCTCCCATTGATGCGAACAGCAATTTTTATTGTTCCGATTCCATCAGAAAATACTACCCCATTTTATTTTGTTTTTAAACAGTGTCTACATGTTTGAACAGATAGAAGAGAGATGGCACAAAGCAATGTAAGAATAGTTTTAGATAATAGCATGTCAAAAAGATTTATGGTTATTGGATTTTTCGTTTAACAAAAAAAGATCGGTTATCCATTAAGTTAACACGCTGATTGTATAGCATTTTTTAAAACTGCAGTATCAAGATTTTTAAATGTGAAGAATGGCATGCTGAACTGATTGATGCAACCAATATTTACACTGCATTATGAAAAAATTTATATAGGAAACAGACCAATCTTTTTACCTACTTACCCTTTCCACTTCATGACATTTTTTCAAGGCATCACCATACTTCGCTAGTCTCTGATAAGCTGAAGCGCATTCAGTCTGGAACCACATACACTGCATCTCATTTAGATTTTCCATAGCAGATGTCCCTTCCTAAAACGAAGATATTCATAACTGGTTAAACCAATAATTTATCAACTGCTGTTTTCCCCCCCCCCCCCCCACACGTGACTTTTGTTACTAAACAACCATTCATTCATCTATAAACACATTTACAATACAATAAAAAATGGCTATAATTGCAAAACCTCCCTTATTAAATAATTATTGACATTCTGAAAAAGAAAAAAATAACTTCTGCTCCAGCTGATTCTTCTTCCAGCCTCCTTGTTTCTTTAAGTGGTACTTCTGCAAAGCCACATGGGCACAGATTAATATACTTGAAAAATAATTCATTTTGCAGGGTAATATCTCAATATTTTTTCAAGATAAATTCAAACAAAAAAAGAGACAATTCCCTCTTCTAAGATTAAGAGGCAGTGAAATATCAGACTCATTTTTATGAGAATCCTTAAGTTTTTGAAGGAGTAGTTTATTCTTTTTTGCCTGAATCAGAGGAAGCACCTGCTAGTTTAAAACCAACAGGTATATTTACTGGTTTGTTGACAGTACCTCTACTGACTCCAAACAGAATTTTTATACTCTGGATTTGGAATATTAAAAAAAAAAAAATTAAGGAGGATTGTAGAATTTTTGTTTTATAAATTTCAAGATTTTAGATCAATAAAAACTATTGAAAAAATTGGAAGGCACGTTCTATAAACTATCAAAATAATGACATACAAGAAACCAAGTTTGCCACCAAATTCTCAAAACATTTAAGAGGAAAGGAAAACACTACTAAACAATCTAATTCTGACATAAGTTATTTAACACAAATGTATCTTTGGCTTAATTCTGTATTATCAATTAAACTATAGATACAGTAGATGGCATTACTACATATGAAGAAAATACTACAATTTTGTTCCATTAATAGATGAAAAATAAATATTTTTCTTCAAGTCAGCTGATAAAAATATCAATAAACATCTAGCTCAAAACTTTCATAGTCAGATTATTCAACAGCCAAAGACTTCCATTGATATTCTAAGAAAAAAAGACATCTTGTTTTCCACAGTACAAAAAACTTTATACAGAAACTAAATAGCACACTAAATCAAACCAGATCCTCCCCCCACTCTGTTTATGGGAATCATCAGACTACACTGTGGATTTCTACAATTTCTGGAAACTGACAAGCGGTGAGCACCTTAGGTAAGAGATGGTATTTTTGAAGTGCTGCTTAAATTTCTGGAACTATGCAAACGGTTTTGCAGTGAGAACCTTAGTTTTTATACTCATGTGAATGCAGACATTGTGGATTTTATAAGCAGGGGGCTACAAGCTAAGTTTTCAGGAGTGCATAAAAGTGGCTTAGTAAGCTAAATCCCATTTTCAAGTTAAATCAATGGGAATTAGGCACTTACTATTTAGGTGCTTTTGAAAATCCTAATAGATGTCTATCTGCATCTTTAGGTGCCAAAATAGCTTTGAAAATCTGGCCCTTAGAAGCCTAAGTCTTATTGAAATGACTTGGATTCAACATGAACAATTTGAAATGCAGCAGATTTGTTCTTAAACAATTAGTCCAAGTTACATAGCTTGACAATGACAATTTTCCAAGACAAGACAGCTATCAAGTGCGTTCCACAAAGTGATTTACTCCTGTACGTGTGGCAATGAATAAACATTTCTGGAGTAACATCTGTGCTACATCATAGTCTGCTAGAAAATTATTTATTACTAATATTAAGTTATAATTACACAGGCAAGCATACCTTAACAATGGACAAATATCTCTAAATGGATAGATTTCTGTTGTCGCTCAAATCAGTTACTCTGGCAGAGATGTGGTATCAGATAATTACATTTGATATATGTGATTTTCCAAATGAAAATACTACAAACCCCCTCTTTAAAACAATATTTCCTACCCTTGTAAACTTGGAACACATCTCCTCTGCATCTTTCACCATATTTGCTCGGAGCATATATTTTGCACATTTGGAGTTGATGAATCTATCTGCTGTATCCAAAGACTGTGCTTCATCCATCCATTTGGCAGCTTCCTTGAGATTACCTACATGCTGTTATGGGGGAAAAAGTCAGTTATATTTCATTATTAAATATATTTTTGACTAAATATAGACATTTATAGCTATTAGTACTTTGGCACCAGGATTTATAAGCACCTTAGAAATATTAAGGATAGATTTTAGTCTTTTTTTCCTGTGGACTTTCCAAAATGACCACTCATCGTAAGTTATGATGCTTTACTCCATATTATAAACAAACTGGAAAGTGTGTTTACATTTTCTGATTGACAGAACAGAGTGTCAAATAAAAAACAGAACAAATGCCCAAAACCAGAAAATCACACTTATGAAAATTTCAACTGAGTAAGGGACCTCTCATAGCCTAAAATAAGACACATTTAATTTAACTTTTTTACCTTGTAAATTTTTGCTTTTAAATAGAACAGTTCTATTAATGTTGGAGTGCTTGCAATTGCAGCATTAATGTATTCCAAGGCCAATGAACACTGGCCAAGTTTGTCAAAGTGCTGTGCCAGGAAATAACGAACCCAAAGTAGTGTCGTTGGGGGCTCCTTCTCTCCATTTTCTGTAACAAAACAGATATAAAATTACAGTGGCCAATAAGGCTGAAGACTTCATTTGGGGAAAAAACACAAAGAAACTTGACAAATTCAGCAAATATTTGCTAAATTGTTTTTATTTGCAAAAAGGTAGAGATATAACTATTCTCTGGCAAAAGGCAGCAGCACTCCAACAATTATTGATAACTGTTAATACAGGGATTAGTAACTGAAATGTAATTTTAATACCTGTCTATTGAAACTTACCATATGGACTAAAAAAGTCACAGGTTTTCAGAGAGGCTTCGTAACCAGTAACAAGTTCTTGAATTATTTCTACCTATATATGAAAAATATAAATTTAAAGATTTGCCTTAAAATACTATAAATGTTGGAAATAGGATCATGTTCACATTTTTACAGTTATAGCAAATCACCTAAAAATACACTGAAGCAGTGTTTATGGAACTACACTAAAATAAACAGACACTTAACTGGGAAAAAAACTGGATGGATCACGTGTGTATTCTAGAAACAGCAATGAGGCGCGGGGCCAGCCTGCAGAGCCAGCGGAGCGCCTGAGGGTAGCGGTGTGCATATGGCAGAAACAGCAATTACTGTTCCTCATCACTTTCACAATATACCTTTTGTTCATCCATGGTAGCTGTTCTGCATTTTTCCCCCACTACATATTCTTGAAAATGAACTATCAAAACTCAGTTAAATGTATTTGATTAGTCACCCCCTCCCAAGGGCTGCTTAGGAAATATTTTAGGTACTTCAATTTTTGAATGCTCAACTTGAGACAACTTGAAGAGGGTTTGTTTCTGAAGAAGGCTGCAAGTATGCTTCTCATAAGGATGAAGGGTGGAAAGGGGTCTCTGGCTGAGTCCCTGTGAAATGACTACATGAACGCTGCTGGGATTTTATTGAGTTATTAATGATGAGGGCAGTTAGAACCTTGGTTATGATATAAAATTATTCTACTTAACTGCCAGGGGGCAAATTTGTCACATACACATGGAAGATATATAGCACAGCTATGCATAGTCCTAACTCAGGAAGTTCCTTCAAGAGGAAATGCAGCCAAACTCCAAACCTGGAGACAATGGGACTTTCTGTGCCTGCGTCCTGTAGATAACTAACTGCTTGGTTTGCAAAATAACGCAAGGGGGGGGGGCAAGTAGATGAACAATAAGGGGGTCATAAGAGGGACAGATACATGTAGCTTGCTAATTATGTATGGTAATGATAGCAAATTTTGGCCAATCATAGAGCGATAGATTATCATAAGCAACTGCATTTAATGCTTTGGTGTAAGTGTTTTCTTTGTTCTTGCTGACTTATGAGCTCAAACCCAATTGCAATTGAAATAAACGGATCGCCCCTCCCGGAGCTCCTTGCTTGATTAGCTGTGTCCGCCTCTCCTTATTCCTCAGCTGGAACGGACAGGAATTTCTATGACAGTTATATGACTTAGATTTTTAAATCTAAACAAAGAGGCCTGATTTTAAGAAGGTTGATGCTCAACACTTTTTGAAAATCAGGCCCCTTCAATGTCTGAAGTTGGTCACCCAAAAATTGAGGCACCTTAAATCAATAGTCTCTTGAAAATTTAGCCTACAACCTGAAATTTGCATTGTACAATCTTGACACAAATGCGCTCTCTGTGAGTAGTTGCGTAATATCATAAGAACCAATTGATTCTATTCTAGAGCAGACGACTTGGTAGTGCAATGCATCTACTCCTGGAAGCTTTAGAATTCTTTAGCACAATTCATTGTTTTGTAGCTAGGCTAATTGAGATTAAAAGTTGCCTTTCAAGTCTAGCAAGTATCCAACTTCTCAAGGGAACAAGAATAGAAATTAAGATGAACAGAAAATTGTAATATGCATACAAAATACATTACATGATGAAAAGCATTTATATTTTGGGCCGCGCATGGTGCATACGGGAGGGGACAACTCTATGGACCAGTTACATAAATACATTAGCTTTTCACCACCTAAAGATGTAAGTTGAAATCTGGATTGTTACACATAGAAGGTGTTCAGTGAAAACAATCTTGTCTCTATATAAAACAAAATAATTACTAAGAAAAGAATAAATGACGGAAAACCCTGCGAGATTTAAATCTGATGAAATGTGCAACATTTTGAAGACATACTTTTAAAAGTATGAGAATTAAAACACAAAAACTAACGGTCACTCTAGACCACCAAGTGAAGTGGTCAGAAGGGCTTATTTTAGGTAAACACATACCTATCTTAATGTGCCAGGAAATACCAAGTCTTATTTTTCAAAGTAAATTATTTCACATTGGATCTGCTAAGTCCCATGAAGCCATTGTGAACTCTTCAAAAGGGGTTATATTTATGAATGATCATAAAAAGAGAGTTTTGGAAAAATCTCAACAGAAGTCATGTTTCTGGTAAAAAAATAAAATAAAAATCTTAGGACTTACATACTAGCCCCTTTTTCCTCTCATAGACCTAACTTTTAACAAAGGAGGAAAAGTGCTGAAGAGCCACATAGGCAAGTAGACAAAGGAGAGAAAACATTTAGTATTGCTCTCAGACCTGCCCGCTTCCATTTGTTGAAATGGACCGGCAGAAAACCTCTTATACAACCCCTTTCTTTTTTTAAGAGAATATTAAAATACTGAAAATATCAGTTTCCCCTTAAGTAGCAAGCTTGAGGTATATAGCTACACTACACAAACAGAACAAGCCACCTTTCCTTAGTGCTTTTCATTACTAATCTGAAGTGCTCCCAGACTTTAAATTCTTCTCATTTAACTACTGAAAAATTCAGATAATTTTTGTTGTGGTCAAGAAGCTTTACTAGCTTGAGAGTTATTTATGTCAAGAGGAATTAAATCTTCATACTGACTTCAGGAATATTAAATATGCTTCATGAACCAATGCGAGCATTGTCTGGTTCCTAAAGTGACACAAATTCTACTAAATTGCACTCGCTCTTTAACAAGATGCTAAGTTCTTGCCGTGGCGCCAGTGCTCTGGGCTGCAGGGCTGCGAGCTCCTGCCAGGCAACACAGCTGGAAGAGCCACCGGCCTGCCCCAGTGCTCTAGACTGCGCGGCGGCGTGCTGGCTCCAGCCGGACGGCGCGGCTGCCAGTCCTGATGCTCTGAGTGGCATGGTAAGGGCCAGGGGAGCAGGAGATGCCGGGCGGCAGTCAGGGGACAGGGAGCAGGGGGTTGTTGGATAGGCGTGGGAGTCCCGGGGGCCCTGTCAGGGGATGGGGGTGTGGATAGGGGTTGGGGCAGTCAGGGGACAGGGAGCAGAGAGGGTTGGATAGGGAGGGTCCCAGGGGGGCAGTTAGGGGCAGGGGGTCCCAGGAGGGGGCAGTCAGGGGACAAGGAGCGGGGGGGTTGGATGAGTCAGAAGTTCTGGGGGGCGGGGCAGTCAGGTGTGGGAAGTGGGAGAGGGTGGATAGGGGGCAGGGGCCAGGCTGTTTGGGGAGGCACAGCCTTCCCTACCCGGCACTCCATACAGTTTTGGAACCCCGATGTGACCCTCAGGCCAAAAAGTTTGCCCACCCCTGCTCTAGGCAGAAGTACCCATTTCTCTCTTTACTGCAACAGGTAACCTTCATAGTAATCAGGACTTAGACCACATAGAGCTACAGGTCAGCGTTTGCACCCTGCATTATATCTGGAAGTATTATTAAGCCAATGTAGGCTTTTGACAGATGTAACATGCTCTAAACAGCTGCCACAGTTAAGAAAGCAGATCGCCACATTCTGCACTAATTGTAGATTCCAAAAAAAAACTTGAGTGGATAACTACCTCCCTGGTCTCCAAAGCACCTGCTCTTATGACCTGCTCCAAACTTGCTCTTATGACATTTATATAGCATGTTTTCACAGGTACTACTCAGTCAAAATATGAGCTAGTTACATTTGAAAATGAAAGCATTGAATTATGAAGCTAAGCAAAGCCCAATTATATCCTAAGTAAACTCTTCATTGTTTGTGTTTCTCAAATATATATTTTTATTGTACAAACTTAAATGCAAATAATGTGTATGCATCTTAAAGTCATAAGTTATTTGTTATAAATGAATAGGTAATGGATTTCCAAAAATTCCCACAAATGCATTTTCTTAATTATTTTATTCTTGTGCATAAATAGCTCTTCTTGAGTGGACTAGTACTGAAAAATAAACTGTGTTCTCTTAAGTAAGAGGTAGCATGGGGGAAATTAATATGCTTCTGTTAGTGTGATAACTAGTCAATTTGACAGACAAGAATATTTTTAAATAAATCCTTTCAGAGACGAGCACAAAAACTATCCAATTCCATTTTTAGAGACTGCGATGTTAAAATATTGATAAAACTATCTGCTGAATACTGAGTTAATTACATCTTGTATTACAGCAGTTAGTCAAAATATGTTGCATCATGCTAAACCAGGGGTCGGCAACCTCTGGCACGCGGCTCGCCAGGCGCGGGCCGAGGAACGTGCTGGCTGCGGCTTCCCACAGCCCCCATTGGCCTGGAGCGGCGAACCGCGGCCAGTGTCAGCTGGTGGTACCAAGCCGCGATGGGTACTGTGGGTCTCAGAGTCGCTCAAAGACTTAGTGGTCGGTACAGGTCACTGATATTGAAAGAACCTGGAGCCTCAGCTGTACTCTTTTTAGGACATGTGGTCTCTGAAATAGCAGGCCTCTGAGGTGACCTAGACCTCTTAATGCTGACTTTGTGAAGCGATCTAGAGCTTTTTTGGGGGGAAGTCTTGGAGTCCCCCCCCCACTTCCAATTATTTCCTCAGCAGGAGTAACAGGTGAGTGGGCTACAGTGGAGGTTGAAGGGGCACTTTTGTTACCAAAGATCCGTTGTACAGGGGTGGTATCTTGGCATGTGCCTGATCAAGGTTGCAGGGAGCACTATCATGAGAAATCTAAGCTTTATCTTCCTGTTCTTTCTAGACCTACTCCAGAACCCAATACAAACTCGACACCTACAAGGGATATGGATGTCCCCCAGGCAGTGAAGACAGCTAGAGTGCCCATCACTAACATGGATAGACTCCAACAAGTTAGACACCATTTAACCCCAGGACAATTCGGCATATTCCAGAATATGGAAAATGAACTTCAGAAAAGATGACGACAACCTCTCAGGGAGGGAGTGGGAGAGGGAGTGAGAGTGTAAACAAACTTGCAAAAGGTCCCCCAAACTACATATAGAACTAAATTAACTAGTAAACCAACAACAAAATTACCACCTATAACAACTTATACAGGTCAGCTAAGCTACTTTAAGAAATGGGGACCTCAAGTCTTGCTCTGTCTCAGGCCAACGCCGTTGAAGAGGACAAACCACCCTCAATTCCGACACTGCCCTATGTACCGTTGGTAAGGGGTATAAGGATAACTAGGGTGCACATGCGGACTAAACAGGTAATGCTACCAAAAGTCTCTAACCAAAGGCACATGCACATCTGAAGTGGAGCATCCACAGGGACATTACTCAAAGAAGAACCTTGTTTTTATTTATTTTTAGGTATTCCATTATAAGAGTTTTCTGACTCCTTTTGGAATACTTTCCATAGTTTATGCCTTAAACACATGGCTGACAAATCAGCTCACACAGGGCAACAGAAATTTTACAACTTGTTGCTGTGCAAACAGAAATAAGGGAAAGTAGTTGGAATAGAATAGAAGGGCATGGATTTTTCCACACTTTTCCTTGCTGAAGTCTTTTCTAAACCTTCTTCTGAAAGAGCAGAGATTCCTAATTTGTCTCTATAGTAATCCTTCTCGGCTATTTTCCTTGCCAGGCCCAATGAGTGAATTTTCTCTATCTAACAAGTCCTATCTATTTTGTCTGAGTTCCTACTTATTTGAGTTGATTTGTAAAACAATCATTTTGGCTGTAAATAGATATTTACTCACTGCTATCCTAAAAAGGAATACCTTTGAGCAGGAGGAATAAGTAAATACCACCAGTACTGTCATAAACACTTAGTCAGCTTGTTAATTCTTATTAGTGATCCTAGCACAGCTTGTAGAAAAGAACTTTTACCATTTATTTTTAATTAAAGTTTGTCCTAAGTGTCAAAGCGAGCTATTAGCTCTACTTCAGCATTTCTCAAACTGTGGTTGGTGACCACAGATATTTCACAAAATACTTGCTGGTAGTCCACAAAGCTGGTTGGTCATATGATGCTCACTCTCCTTGTTTCCAGCTACTAAGTCACATTAAAAGACGGCTGAAATTAATACTTGCTTAGTATTTCTTTCCAATGTAAAATATTGGGATGTATGTCACAAATGGGAGGGAATGTAGTTTACAACAGTGGCTCTCAAACTTTTTTACTGGTGACCCCTTTCACATAGTAAGCCTCTGAGTGCAACCCCCCTTATAAATTAAAAACACATTTTGTATATTTAACACCATTATAAATGCTGGAGGCAATGTGGGGTTTGGAGTGCGGTTTGGAGGTTGACAGCTCGCAACTCCTCATGTAATAACCTCATGACCCCCGGAGGGGTCCCAACCCCCCGTTTGAGAACCCCTGGTTTACAACAATCTCTGTATCAAGAGTGGGTCCATACTACATAAAGTTTGAGAACAAATGTGCTATTTAATTTGTTAATATTTCTATGCCTGGAAAATAACATGCAACTAAGCCAGCATTGTTAGTTCTTTAACTCCACGCCACTTACAACTCCCGTTTATGAACAAGTGACTGCCCTGTTCAGTAAGTCCGACTTCAAAGTCTTTCCAGCTACAGAATACATCCAGTGCAGTCAAAGACTTTGATTTTAATACTGTGAAAAACACTGAATTATCTAGGACATCCCCTTCAACATGAGGTAAGTCTTTCAGGTCTCCTATGATGTGTGTCAATACTAGGAAAATTTTCTATTAATTTTCTGGCAACATCACAAACTAATTCTGCTCTAAGCAAGTTTTCATGACAGTGCTAGAACACCTATGTCCTGCTTACTCTAACACACTGGGGATAGGACTGGTACAGGTATACCAGAAAAACAGGTACATTTTCTACTGTACACAAGGTCACTGAATATGCAGACAGTCAAACAATAAATCTAAAAGGTGTGAATTTCCCCCATTCATAAGCCAACATAAGACATTTCATTACTAGTGGCCTTAGCTGAAACATCCAGTTCATGTGCCTATCCAGTGTAATGAGCTTTTTATTCCTTTGATAGAAGATATAAAATTGCAAGCTTTAAGACCCCATCAACCCTACAATTTTTACAGTGCTTGTAATCAGTTTGTGACACTGTTGTCTCCGAACATGGTTTGTGCCAACATACAGTACAACAATTAAGACACCGTGCCTAACAAAGTTTGAATATTTCATACTGATTTTGCCAGCAGGCAAGTTCTAGCACTAGTGTTGTGCTGCAAATCAGTCCTAGCACACACATTTTGTGATGCAGAGTGTACTACTAATTAGGTCTACGTAAGTGGGTTAGCCAGTTTGGCTCTCTCTCAGGTATCTGTGTGGGAAGACATGTCATAGGGGTTCACTCCTTGTGCCTGTCTTTCAGGCAATATCCCTTACACAAAGCCATTTCTACAAGACTTTACTGACTACATAACTCAGAAGCATTGAGAAGATTTAAGTTTCTCAGCACTTCCTATTACTGGACACTACAAGTTTTCTTACCATCAGACAGCACTCCACTGGTATTAGAACAGCTGGAAGTGATAGTGTGGACAGACAACAGTAATAAAAACACTCGTGCCTTGTTTACATCAGCAATTCCAAGAGTGATACTGTTATAATACTGTCCAGCAGAAGCCCCAGCAGACTGAGAAATGCAGGGCTCATTCAGATTCTGAACAGCATTTCTAGTGTCTTAAATTTCATAAGACTGGACTTCCTCCTGGGAAGTGTCAATAAAATGGTAGTTCCTGTGGAGAGTCTCCAGCATCATTCAGTTATGAAAATACTGAAAAATGTGACAGGGGATTTCTAAATAGTTTTGAAAAATCATTTAAACACACATTTAGTGTACATTACACTTAGAGTATTATAACTAAGCACTGATACTTATGCTCAGGCCTGGTCTACACTTCAAATTTAGATTGACCTAGTTACATTGCTCAAGAGACAAAAATTCGCATCCCTGAGAGCTGTAGTTAAGCTGAACACCCAGCATAGATATAGTTAGATAGAAAGAAGAATTCTTCTGTCAACCTAGCTACATCCGCTTGGGGAGATGGATTACATACATCACTAGAAATATCCCTCCCATCAGTGTAGGAATCATCTACACTATAGCTCTACAGTGACGCCTGTAGTGTAGACAGACTCTCTCACATAGTTACAGAGGCTAACTACAGTAACTCCTCACTTAAAGTCATCCCGCTTAATGTTGTTTCGTTGCTGATCAATTAGGGAACATACTCATTTAAATTTGTGCAATGCTCCACTCTTACGTTGTTTGGCTGCCTGCTTTCTCCACAGCTGGCAGCCTCCCTACGCCCCCCTCCCTCCCCAGCGCCTCCCGCCCACCTCCCCCCACCTCCTGCCCGGCAGACCCCGCGGATCAGCGCCTTTCCCCCTCCTCCCCCCGCCTCCTGCCCGGCAATCAGCTGGCTTGCGGCGTTTTGGAGGCAGGAGGGAGGGGAGAGAAGCGAGGACTCAGTGCACAGGCTCCCCATCCCTCCTGCCTGCGGCAATCAGCTGGCTTGCGGCGTTCGGGACACAGGGGAGGGAGGGGAAGCCTGCGCGCCGAGTCATCGCTCCTCCCCCCTCCCTTCTGCCCAGGGCAATCAGCTAGCTTGCGGCGTTTTGGAGGCAGGGGGGAAGAGCGAGGACTCGGCGCGCAGGCTCCCCCTCCCTCTCCTGCCTCCTGAACGTGGCAAGCCAGCTGATTGCCCTGGGCAGGAGGGAGGAGCGAGGACTCGGTGCGCCTCCCCCCTCCCTCCCCTACGCAGCAATCAGCTGGCTTGCGGCGTTTAGAAGGGAGGGGAGGGAGGAGCCAGGACGCAGCAAGCAAAGTAAAGGGGGAGGAGGTGGGGGGGAGAAGAGGCGGGTCAAGGGTGGGGGCTTGGGGGAAGGAGTGGAGTGGGCGGGCTGAAGGTTGAACCCCCATCTCTGGTGCTTGTAGAGTATGGGAAGCTGCCCTGGAACCTAACCCCCCCCCCATTTACATTAATTCTTATGGGGAAATTGGATTCGCTTAACATCGTTTCACTTAAAGTCGCATTTTTCAAGAACATAACTAAAACGTTAAGTAAGGAGTTACTGTATTACTGATGCATCACATGTGAAACCAAAACACCTATTCTAAGGCTGCCTAACAATTCCCATTATAAAAAAACCTGGTTCAAATGTTTAAAATTTTAGCAAACTTCAACTAATTAGGTTGGGATTTTCCATGATTGGAGCTTGGGGTTCAATTTATTTTTTGGAAATTCAACCACACACAACGTAGACATTTCCAAGAATATTACTGAAAAGTTTTGCATTGTTTAAAAGTAAAATAATAATAATAAAAAAAATATTCAGACTTAACAATTACCATCTCTTTCTTGTGCCATGATGCAGTAACTTGAAATTTTGCAGGGAGTAGTCCGGGGGTCAGACTGGTGCTTTTTACTGTATTACTGTCCCCATGAAAACCCTTCCAGATTTGGTCAAATTATAAACTGCGGTGGGGAGGGGGAATCCCATTTACAGAGAAGCTATAGAACTTGTCAGAGGCTGTCTCCTTAAATTTCTCAACGTTTCAACTACAATATGCATGCTCCTAGATGCCATTGATTTTTTTCTCCATTGTTCTAAAACAACCACACAGAACTGGATGGAGACAGACAAGATCCTCCTCCTGCTCTTCCTTTCCCTTCTAAACACCCTTCTGGCCTAGGTGAAGTGGCATTCCACTGGGAACCAGTAGACTAAGTTCAAATATTACCTCATCTATTGACTGGGGTTAATAATTCTATGTACTTTTGTCATAACTGTAAAGGGAAGGGTACCAGCCCTCCTGTGTACAATACTACTTGCTAATTATGTCCGGTCTTGTGAGGTGTGCCAACGAGTGGGAAAGCCCCAAGACCAGGTCAAAGCCCCTCTCCAGCCACTACCCATAATTGAGGTCCCATTTTAGCGAGTAGCTGTGGATATTCTGGGTCCTTTCCCAAAGAATACACCCAGAGGAAAGCAGTACATACTGACTTTCATGGATTTTGCTACCCGATGGCCGGAAGCAGTACCCTTAAGCAACACCAGGGCTAAAAGTGTGTGCTAGGCATTAGCAGACATTTTTGCCAGGGTAGGTTGGCCCTCCGACATCCTTACAGATTCGGGAACTAATTTCCTGGCAGGGACCATGGAAAACCTGTGGGAAGCTCATGGGGTGAATCACTTGGTTGCCACCCCTTACCACCATCAAACCAATGACCTGGTGGAGAGGTTTAATGGAACTTTGCGGGCCATGATACGTAAATTCGTAAATGAACACTCCAATGAGGGACCTAGTGTTGCAGCAGTTGCTTTTTGCCTACTGGGCTGTACCACATCCCAGTTTAGGGTTTTCACCATTTGAACTTGTGTATGGCCACGAGGTTAAGGGGCCATTACAGTTGGTGAAGCAGCAATGGGAGGGGTTTACGCCTTCTCCAGGAACTAACATTCTAGACTTTGTAAGCAACCTACAAAGCACCCTCCGACACTCTTTAGCCCTTGCTAAAGAAAACCTAAAGGATGCTCAGGAAGAGCAAAAGGCCTGGTATGATAAACATTCCAGAGAACGGTCCTTCAAAGTAGGAGACCAAGTCATGGTCTTAAAAGGCGCCCCAGGCCCATAAAATGGAAGCGTCGTGGGAAGGACCATTCACGGTCCAGGAGCGCCTAGGAGCTGTTAACTATCTCATAGCATCCCCCACCTCCAACATAAAGCCTAAGGTATACCATGTTAATTCTCTTAAGCCCTTTTATTCCAGAGAATTAAAGGTTTTCCAGTTTACAGCCCAGGAAACAGATGACGCGGAGTGGCCTGAAGGTATCTACTATGAAGGAAAAAGTAATGGTGGCGTGGAAGAGGTGAACCTCTCCGCAACCATTGGACGTCTGCAGCGACAGCAGATCAAGGAGCTGTGCACAAGCTTTGCACCAATTTTCTCAGCCACTCCAGGACGGACCGAACGAGCATACCACTCCATTGACACAGGTAATGCTCACCCAATTAGAACCCCACCCTACCGGGAGTCACCTCATGCCCAAACTGCTATACAAAGGGAGATCCAGGACATGCTACAGATGGGTATAATCCGCCCCTCTAAGAGAGGATGGGCATCTCCAGTGGTTCTAGTTCCTAAACCAGATGGGGAAATATGCTTTTGCGTGGACTACCGTAAGCTAAATGCTGTAACTTGTCCTGACAACTATCCAATGCCACGCACAGATGAGCTATTGGAGAAACTGGGACATGCCCAATTCATCTCTACCTTAGACTTAACCAAGGGGTACTGACAAGTACCACTAGATGAACCCGCCAAGGAAAGGTCAGCCTTCGTCACCCAGGCAGGGGTGTATGAATTTAATGTGCTCCCTTTCGGGCTGCGAAATGCACCCGCCACCTTCCAAAGACTTGTAGATGGTCTCCTAGCAGGACTGGGAGAATCTGCAGTTGCCTACCTCGATGATGTGACCATTTTTTCTGATTCATGGGCAGAACACCTGGAGCACCTGGAAAAAGTCTTTGAGCGCATCAGGCAGGCAGGACTAACTGTTAAGGCTAAAAAGTGTCAAATAGGCCAAAACAGAGTGACTTACCTGGGGCACCAGGTGGGTCAAGGAACTATAAATCCCCTACAGGCCAAAGTGGATGCTATCCAAAAGTGGCCGGTCCCAAAGTCAAAGAAACAGGTCCAATCCTTCTTAGGTTTGGCCGGATATTATAGGCGATTTGTACCACACTACAGCCAAATCGCCTCTGACAGACCTAACCAAAAAGAAACAGCCAAATGCAGTTCAGTGGACTGATGAGTGTCAGAAGGCCTTTCACCACCTTAAGGCGACACTCATGTCTGACCCTGTGCTAAGGGCCCCAGACTTTGACAAACCGTTCCTAGTAACCACAGATGTGTCCGAGCGGGATGTGGGAGCAGTTTTAATGCAGGAAGGACCGGATCAAGAATTCCATCCTGTCGTGTTTCTCAGCAAGAAACTGTCTGAGAGGGAAAGCCACTGGTCAATCAGCAAAAGGGAATGCTACGCCATTGTGTACGCGCTGGAAAAGCTACGCCCATACGTTGGGGACGGCGTTTCCAACTACAAACAGACCATGCTGCGCTACAGTGGCTTCATACCGCCAAGGGGAATAACAAAAAACTTCTTTGGTGGAGTTTAGCTCTGCAAGATTTTGATTTTGAAATACAACACATTTCAGGAGCTTCTAACAAAGTGGCTGATGCACTCTCCCGTGAAAGTTTCCCAGAATCAACTGGTTAAAAATTGTTCTTGGAATGTGGGACATATTGTTAGTTTTTATATAATCAGTAGTATGTCTAAAGGTGCATGTGTCTTATTAACTCTGTTTTCTCCTAGAGCTCCAGGAAGAAATCACAGCCAGTGTGGAACCGGCTGTCCAACACTATCTGTGATTTGGGGGGCGTGTCATAACTATAAAGGGAAGGGTAACAGCTCTCCTGTGTACAGTACTATAAAATCCCTCCTGGCCAGAGACTCCAAAATCCTTTTACCTGTAAAGGGTTAAGAAGCTCAGGTAACCTGGCTGACACCTGACCCAAAGGACCAATAAGGGGACAAGATACTTTCAAATCTTGGTGGGGGGAAGACTTTTGTTTGTGCTCTTTGTTTTGGGGGGAGTTAGCTCTTGGGACTAAGAGGGACCAGACATCAATCCATGCTCTCCAAATCTTTCTGAACAAGTCTCTCATATTTCAAACTTGTAAGTACAGCCAGGCTAGGCGTGTTAGTTTTATCTTTGTTTTCTCAACTTGTAAATTTACCTTTTGCTAGGGTGTTTACCTCTGTTTGCTGTAACTTTGAACCTAAGGCTAGAGGGGGTTCCTCTGGGCTCTTTAAGTTTGATTACCCTGTAAAGTTATTTTCCATCCTGATTTTACAGAGATGATTTTACCTTTCTTTAATTAAAAGCCTTCTTTTTAAGAACCTGATTGATTTTTCCTTGTTCTAAGATCCAAGGGGATTGATCTGGACTCACCAGGAATTGGTGGGGGGGGGAAGGGAAGAGGGGGGGGAATGATTAATTCCTCCTTGTTTTAAGATCCAAGGGGTTTTGGATCAGTGTTCACCAGGGAATTGGTGGAAGAGTCTCTCAAGGCTACCCAGGGAAGGGACTTAGCACATTGGGAGTGGTGGCAGCGGACCAGATCTAAGCTGGTAGTTAAGCTTAGAAGTTTTCATGCAGGCCCCCACATCTGTACCCTAAAGTTCAGAGTGGGGAAGGAGCCTTGACAACTGTATAGTGCTATAATGAGCAAGCACTCTGTACATTAGGAGAAGGGGCAAATATTAGCTAATCATCAAATTCTGGTACTGCTTAATGCACAATTTCTTACTTTCCTACTTACGCTTTTTTGAATTATCCCATTCTTCTTATGAAGAGTATAGTTTGGAAGTCAAAGATTTTTACATTTTGCTAAAAATCATAGAATGTCAGGGTTGGAAGGGACCTCAGGAGGTCATCTAGTCCAACCCCCTGCTCAAACCAGGACCAATCCCCAACTAAATGAATGTTCAGTAATATCTGGATCTGATTTATATGACCACTTACCACTGAGTTCGATCCTTAAAATTCTAACCCAGAGAGCTTTCTAACCCAGGGAGTACACAGTTTCTTTAAAACTAACCAAAAGAGATAGACATGAACAAAAAGGCAGCTGAGTCCCATGGTTGCTAACCTTTTACTCTATCTTAAAATGTAGAGCTAATCAATAGAATTAAATGTCCTTTGCTTCCTTATGTGATCTACCACTAGTTCATGGAGGGCATCCAACTACAAAACTTGGTCACAGCTTCCCTTTCATTTCTATAGCTATCAAAATCAAGGACAGATAAAGCCATCTTTCTTGTAAGAGGAAAAGAAAGGGCTTCAGGGGAGACAGCATACCTTCCTGTACAGAGAGCCTTATACCTTTTTTGAGACTTCTGAGGTTTCTTCCAGCCAGACATTTTCTCTCATCCCGTATTTCCTCACAGAGCCTCCATGTTTTTAGTTACACAGAAATAGGACACATGCGCTTCAATGGAATCAATGCACCTGCAACACAATCGACGCAAACCTTGACTAATTGAAGGTCTTCACTCTTTGGATTTAATCTCACGGATATAAAGCACCACTGCCTGGGGACCCAAAGAGTAGTTTTGAATATTGGTCAGATAAAAAAAAACCTGGAATTTGTTTTAGTGTCTGATTTTGTTCTCTTTTGCTAGGGGATAGTGGGAACAGATGGGGATGCTTAAAGCGTTTACTGCAAATACATTTTGGGAGCAACCCATGGAGTATGAAAATTCGTACATGTCAATGTGTAATTTTTAGTCAGTCATTTGCGTGCAGCAAAATCACCCTGCTAAGAGATAGCCTTAAGGCTTAGGTTCATGTAGAAATGGTAACTTCATATAAAGACCCCAAATCCTACTAGGACTACTGGGCAGAATTTTTTCTTCTTGGGAGACACCAAGGAAAAAGTGCAGCTTCTTTTAGGTCATGCTAACTCAAGATAGTATTTGAGCTAGTGCTATATTTAGGCACTCAGATGCCATCATGCCGAAGATTATATAAATATGCCTATATACACGTCTGCTACTATACCATCATTAGTTTTGTGAAGGCAAGCCTGATACAATGTTAGTACCCTCCAAACACCATGCAGTTAGGCTTCTGAAGCTGCGGGGTTGAATCAAAATTTCTGAGAAATCTGGATAGTAAACTAATTTCCAAGACACCTACATTGCACTATTAATAAAACCTACAACAACTACAAAACCTTAAGAACTAAACGATTGAAACAACTACAAGATAGCTGCATAAGCACCCTAAAAAACAAAAACAAAACAAAAAAACAGGAAGAAGCCATCAGCAAGTAAACAAGTCCCCACAGAAGCTTCAGTTTGATAGCCCAGTTTTCATTGGAATAAGCCACAGAGAACAGAACACCGGTGCTCTGCACTGTCCACAGATTCCCAGTTCACTTCCAATGTCAATTCAAGGCCCCAGTCTTACAAGGCTATGAACAGTTCAGGATCAGGATATGTTGAAGATAACCACTTCATCTATTCTATGATTTTCTGTGCTATTCCAGAACAACGCAGGTAAAAAAGCCCCCCAAAAGCTTGCGAGAGCCAGAGGGCATTCATTTAAGGGAATTCTACTGTGGAACAAGCTACAGGAAATAAGACACAGGTAAAATCTAACCATTTTCAAAACATGCTATAAATTTCACTTATTTGCCAGTCTTCCCATCTTAAGAAATGCTACGAGTGTGCACAATGATGGAGAAGCTTCTTAAACTGGGAATATTCATTTTGTAGTCTATTATGAAAAACATTTTTTCATATCTATATTGTATTCAGCACTAATCATGGTGAGAAGTTTTACAGATTGCTTTAGTTTTATCTATCATTCAACTTTTTCTTCTATTACAAGTATTTTGTTTAAAAGCAAGCGTTAACAATGAGGGACAAAGCGCTGACTGACTCTCTCCTTGGGGAAGAGAAAACAGATGCTGGCTAAATGGTACACAGGTACCCAGGAGAGTCTTGGGAAGTGCTGCAGTTTCTACTTAGAGGTACAGTCTGGGCTGGTATTAAATAAATCCTTTCACGGGTACTAGGACTCTGAACACCAAGGATGGAGAAACATTCCTTCCATTGCACCACATGAAATGTAACCAGGACATTTTTTTTTTTTTGTTGAAGTATAGCCTTGAAAAATCAAAGAAAAACTTCCTGACTGGAAGCTTATATTGGGCACTAGGATATGTAACTGGCATAGGATGTGTAGAAGCCCCAACACTTGGGGCATTTAATACTGGACTGTATAAAGCACTGTTCAGACAATCTGCTGTAGGGTACAATCAGGTAGTGGAAGGAGGAAAGAACAGGACTAATCCATCTTTAACATTTCTAATTTCAAGATAATAAACATTATACAAGCATAAGATGATCAGTATCATACTGCCAGGGAAATTACTTTCCTCTGCTTGCTGAATTAGATTTACTATGCATTTTATACACACCATCCTCTGAAATATCTGACATTGACACACCTTCCCAATATTCACACACTTTTCCCTGAAATAAACACACTAGAAAACTCACAAAACGTCTATGAAATTAAACGAAAAATACATACTAGGTGATTTGCTTTGCCAGCATTTATTCCCTAAACATAAAGAGGCACACATTTTGATAAAAAAGAAAAGCCTGTAATTTTGTAAGTTAAACACAAGCACACAATACATCTCTACCTCGATATAACGCGACCCGATATAACACGAATTCGGATATAACGCGGTAAAGCAGTGCTCGGGGGGGGGGAGAGGCACGACTGCGCACTCCGGTGGATCAAAGCAAGTTCAATATAACGTGGTTTCACCTATAGCACGGTAAGATTTTTTGGCTCCCGAGGACAGCGTTATATCGAGGTAGAGGTATATTTGGGTCCACAAATCTATTCACTTAGGCCTACCACTCTTGTATCTACTATTAGATATTTAAACAAACGTATCAATTTACTTTTTCAGCACCTGAGCTATTAAGATGTTTTGACCAAACCAATCATAATGTACTAAAATGTGCTTACTTGATGCTGAGCTGACAAAAAAGAGTGGAGGTCTTTAAAAATGTACAAAATTCTGAACTCAAAAGTTCTATCGCCTGATATTTTACTTTCACAATTTTTCACCATTTTAATGCCGTGAACTGCTACAAACTACTTCCGCAACCACATTTGCAGAAGGGAAGGAACGTACACAGGATTACATTTCACGAACCACAATTCAAGCGCTTCTTCCCACCCAGGGCTCAACCAATAACACTGATCCCAAATACAAAGGTTAAGTTGAATAAATAGGAATAGGTTCCATAGCTTTCCTGAGTTTGTTTTGTTTACTTGATTTTGTCCTTCGAGGTCTTTGTTCTAAATTTAGGTCAACCACATTTCCCCTGAAACTGCAACAGTAGTGTTATCAGCCTACAATCCGTTCTCTTTCAAATCTCATGTTTATAACTTTAATACCTCCCTGTTGAGTCCCTTTTAATACAAAATTATTGGTATATTTTGATCAAAGTTCTCCTGCTGTGTTAATTTCTACATATATGATCTGGATGCAGAGACACAAAACCTTCCTGGGAGTTCCACTGAATATCAATGGGAGACTTGGAAATCAATCCTTTTCCTATCAACCAACCATGAAACTCAATGACAGCTGTGACAGAACAGTCTAACATCTATGACGTACCTCAGGACTGTGTTACATGTTTTTATGTCAAAGATTTCATGTTACTGTACAAGTTATCTTTATTTTCGTTGTCTGATAAAACACTAAAGTCTTAATTTGCCATAATTTTCTCTGTATTTTTGGGTGGCATCTTCACAACTTGGATACAATACTTCACATCTTTCTTTTTCCACACACAGAATTTGTCGCATTGAGTAGAAGTGTTTTCCCCCAGTACAGATGCTTGTAGCCATTACAGGGTAATTTCACACAATCAACCAACCATCTTCTATTAATAATCAATGTTGATTTTAGTTTTTCCTAGAATCATGTATTACCAGGCCCTGTGCAAGATTTTCAAACTAAGTCCCCATAATCAATTCACAACTCCAGGCTCCAATATCCAGTGACAGTTGATTCTACCAAGCAGACATGCCCCTCCCTCAAAACGTAAGTAACTATTCCTTCCCACCCCGAGCTTCTAGAAAGTTGTAACAGGGATAACATCCTTGACATTCATCACTTCACTTTTAATTTCAAAATAGTTAAATTTTATTCAGACTGAAGTTAGAGCCAATTTTCTTGTTTCAAAACCCTTTCAAATATGGTATTTCCATAAACATAAATGAGTGAGTGAAATGCAAAAAACTTGAAGAAACCCCACCCCACCCCCTTCCAGGGGAAAAAAACTAAGTATTTTCACAAATGTAAATCCTGTGTTCACATACTAAGCCATATAAATGTGATAATTGCCTCTGTCTCTGCATACAAATTATTGGTTAGTCTCTCTGAATAAGTTGGCAATCTTAAAAGTTTTGATTTCATGTTCCCAACTTGACTGGTGGCAAGACGACTTCTCAGGTAAAAACATGCCACAGCGGAAGCAGTGACTAACCCTTTCCTCTCATTAGTACACATTGGCCTACTCCGCGCACTTCCCACCCCACCTAATTTTGCCCATCCTCGGTGAAGAACTCTCTCTATTACAATTCATGTCATCCATATCAATATTCCTGAACATCTCAAACTTTTGGATTCTCCATATAGTTGGAAAAATCAAGGAGATTTTAAAGTTTTTAAAATCGCACAGTTTAAGTTCAACTTCACTATGTAAATTTTTTCAAAGTGCATTACAATATATTGTTGAATACATTTTGTACATGTATAGTTTGTGTATATATACACCCCCACACACCTCTTCCCCCCCACACACACTCCTCTGACACTTTAAAACCAATAATTAAATCTGGAAAAGCAGTTTTAGTACAAAACAGAACATACCTTGAGATTTTAGACTTGCTCATATGTAATAATACTACACAAACTTTAGACAGAAACTGACATATGGAACAAATCTCTGTAGCATATAATACTGTATTACCACAATTCAGAACTATTACCTGTTGTCTATTTAATAATAAAGATTTCTTGTGACAACATAAACCACAAATTGAAACAACCCTGACACATTTGCATCCCAGGACAAAGAATACAGTTTAGTAGATTAGTCTTCATTTATCCTTGACTTGTCAAAACTTCTGTACATATTTGTATCTGATTCTGACAATATCACAGTCATCAAATTTAATACAGATATGTACATATTGCTACGTGATGAGTAATCACCTAGTAATTCTGTAGTGAAAGCAGCACACTAACTACTAAGTAGGAGATTGCTGAATTACAGTCATTTGTAAATTCCAGAGGAATCTATATAATACACTTACAACTTAAATTAGTACAGCAGATTATATGAAAACTGAATAAATACTAAAATTTACCTTTTCTGTATTGTAATATAAAGATTTCAAAGTGGTAAACAAGGGTGGGCAGCCTTTACTGAAGTTAACCCTCAGGAACTTATCCATTAGTTCTCTAAATGTTTCACCTAGAAACAAAAGTGTATTTGGTTATATTTTAATGTTTGTGAGTGCCGTATACTGATCAGTGTTTATATTTATACAACTATGGATTATCACCAATAATTGAAACTCTACAGAGAAAAAAGTGTTCTAATGCTTTGATTTCTTTCCTGTTAAAGAAGAAAAACAGAATAAGCACATCTTCCCCCCTAAAGAAATGTTTATGTTTGGGGAAACTAACATGTGACCATGACTTTCTACACTAAAATCAGTTTTAGAATTTGAAACTGATTGGAAGACTTGGTTTCATAAGGCAGAGTCCCCACATCTTTATCAATATTGTAGGAGGAGGTTACTGAAACACTTAGTTATCTGAATGTATTTGTGGGCACAACCACAGTACTTGTTGTGCTATGATATCTTTCTATAGCAGAGAAGATTTTTGGGAGAGACTTAAGAAAGGAAAGTAACTAATAAGCAAAACAACCTTTATAGCACTGACGTCTGAGAGCATCTTAGGTTAATACTTCCATGAATTATGATGATGAGTCAACTGGGAAGACACATGGAACAGGCATAGAATATTTTCCATATGCTCAGTAGGGTTGTATAAATATTTTAGCTACCAAGCTGGGAATATTTACAAACTGAAATGCTTTTGACAGACCTAGAAAAACAGAAATTAGAATAACTAAAATACCTTGTTTGTTACAAAAAGGCATGGAAGGGTAACCCAGTGAGACACCGTGTGGCTCTCATTTAAGTGTGAATTATCTTGCTTTCATTTCAAGTGCTGCTCAAGAATGGGGCAACTACTTTTTATTACCACACCCATTCCCACGGAAATGAATATATTCGACAATACAGACTTGCAATGATATAAAGTGTTCCAGAACCAACACATGCATATTGAAAATCATTCCTAGTAATAAAAATAGGCAAATGAAGTTTTCCCCTTATTTTCATGTTTTTCTATTTATGGGAATAAAACATTTAATCTGAAGATGGCAGATAGATGGTAAATTGTCACGTAGCTGCTCAGAAATCAATTTACAAGATGAACTGCTTAAAAATCAAGCAGAACATAAAGGCGACTATGTTCCTGAAAAGGATTAGTTGAAGTAAACATCTGGGATTTAAGTGAGGCATGAACAGCATCCTTTAATTTTTGGCTTGATCTGTTGTGAAGCAATGGTAATTTTGAAGTTGCACCCAAAAAAAACCCAAAACAAACAAACAAACAAAAAAACACATGTAGACTTCAGGAGCAAAAGAAAAAAAATGGACTAAACTCAGGCTGGCCCAGCGCTTCGAGGGATGACCACACTGCTAAATAAGTGAACGGATCTTAAAATGTATTCATCTGAGGATAATTTAAGGAATCTGTTCAGTCACTCTCCCAGTTTTCAGTGCCTGGAAATCTCTGAAGTTGTAAACTTTACATTTTTTTCTTTGAAAAAGTTTTGTTAGCATTACAACTATACCTGTTAGTTTCTGTATAATCTATATCTTCAAGTTGTGGCCTGCCAAAGAGTATAAACTAAATGCACTCCCTTTTGAGCACATAGTGGGTATGGCTATACAGCAACTGGAGCACATGTACCAGAGCTAACTTCGACCACTGTCGCTTGATAAAAATAGCAGTGCACCCATAGTGGCATGGGCTAGCCACCCAAGTACAATTCTGTCTAGGACCCTAGGGTAACTAGGCTACACTGCTGTTTTTAGGGAGTTCAATCACACTAGTTCAGGTATGCCTCCCTGTGCTCCCCCAATTGCAGTGTAGATGTACCCTGTGTATCAAGGCCATTCAGAGGCAAGCAAAGAGTTGAGGTGCATTGTTAATGTACATCTCATTGGTAGGTTCATTAGTCCTCAGGACAGCATGAATCACAATTTCAAACACCATTGGGGTCTCCCTGAGCTAATTTTAAGGTAAGTAGGAGAGTGTATATGGTGTATATTTGAGTCAAGTAAAGGCTCCTCCATGAAGGTGACAGCCACATGGAAGCAGAGTTGAAAAGATTTTGTTTCATAAGGGAGACAGACGCAAATTCATCATCAGGTAACATATCTACATTGGTTTCTAGAATTATAATAGTACTGAGAACTCTTATAGCTGTTAGAGGGTACATCTATGCTGTGTTTTAAAACCTGCAGCAGTCAGTCTCAGAGCCCAGGTCTACAATTTTGGTCTCATGTTACTGCATTAAAAACAGCAGTGTAGATATTGCAGCTCAGGCTCTGAAGCCTTAATCCCTCCCTGGGCTTCAAAGCTCTAGTCCAAATGTCTACACTGCTGATTTTAGCGCCATAGTGCAAGCCCAAGTCTGTAGACCCGGGCTCTGAGCCTTGCTGCAAAGGGTTTTAAAATGCAGTACAGACAAACCCTTACTCTCCAAGGTACTGAACAAACATTAATTAGAGCAATGAATATTTATGATCCTAATTGATGGTATCAAACCCTTACTATTTCTGTGAAGATGTAAAAGTTTTGCACCCTGTACATGTCTATAAGACGGCAATTCCTTTTATTAACTTAAATGCATCATCTCATGGACTTCAATACAGCACAATAAAACAAAAAGGTTATTCTGCATGCACAGTAAAAAAGGTTATTAACCTGTTCCGTAACTGCTGTTCGAGATGTGTTGCGTATGTCCATTTCACTCTGTATGGGCATCCTGTGCATGGCTGTTGCATCTTTTTCCTCAGTGGTATCTGTGAGAGCGGGTCAAGCACCCTCTGCTGCAGTGCACCCTTTGAGCAGGCATAAAGGGCAGATCCACCCCTGACACCGCTGTTCATTCTTGCCGGAAACTCCAATACAGAGGGATAAGAGGGTGGGCTGTGGAATGAGCATGTGCAACACATCTCAAAGAACAACAGTTGTGGAACTGGTTGGTAACCTTTCCCCCCCCCAGTGATTGCACATGTACATTCCACTCTCAGTGACTCTCAAGCTGTGAAATCAGGAGGCTGGATCAGAATCTATCTGAATAAAGACTTGAGAACAGCTCGCCCAAATCTCGCATTGTTTTTAGACTGTTGAGTGATGGTATAATGGGCTGCAAACATGTATTGAAGGCCCAGTTACCACTTTCCAAATGTCTATGACAGGCACTTGACCCAGAATGGCTGAAGATACCGCTTGCAATCTCGTTGAATATATTGTCATTCTGTTTGGTGGAGTAGCACTTGATAAGTCACAGCACAAGCGAATACAGGAAGCAAAGATTAAATCTTCTGAAAAGAGAATGGGAGCCCTTTCATTCTGTACATGATTGCCACACAAAGCTGCAAAGACAAGTGGAATTGCCTGGACCTGTCGAGGTAGAAAGACAACACTCCTCTGACATTTAGATTGTGCAGCCGCTCCTCATCTTCATTTGAGTGAGGCTTCGGGAAGAACAAAGGCAAATAAATTGCTTGGTTGATATGGAAGTTATACATCACTTGTGAAAAACTTTGGATAAGGACACGGGTAAGCCTTAAAGGAAATTTTACATGGAGGGCCAAGCATTAATGCACATAGTTCACCTATCCTCCTAATAGCATTGATGGCCACCAAAAATGCTATCTTCATTGAAAGATGCAGTAAGGAGCAGGCAGCCTTTCAAAAATCTTATTGACATTCTATTAGAAAATACAGAGAGTATCAACCTAAGGGTGGAAAGTTGAAATACCTCTATCAAAGTCCACCTAGCAGCTAACAGCTAACACTTATTGTTTTAGGTATAAGAGATAGTCCAAGATATGCTGTCCAAGATAGTCGAAGAATGTGTCAGCGAGACTCCAAATTGTTCGGACAAGAGAGAACTGCTTCCACTTCGTCAATTAGATAGATCTATATAGATGGCTTCCTACTATTTAAAAGCACATCCTAAACCCTCTTTTGAACAAGACTCTTCCTGAAGGTCTAGCTATGAAGGATCCAGGGTGTTAAATGAAGCGCCTGCAAATTTGGGTGGAATAGCTGACCATGGTCTTGAGAAATTAGGCATGGGTCCAAAGGAAGAGATATCAGAGCTTTTACCTACAGGGAGAAGGGTGGAGAACCAGTGCTGCCAAAGCCAAGCTGGAGCTATATGTATGACTCAAGCATATCCTGTCTGATTTTTAGCAACATTCTGGAAGAAGTGGAATTGGTGGAAAAGCGTACAGAAATTTGCCCATACCAGGGCCGCAAAAAAATTTCTGTGAGGGAACCTTGACTATGCTCTTGAAGGGAGCAAAAGTGCTTGTACTTCCTGTGGTTCTTACTACGAAGAGGTCTAGCTGGGGAGTCCCCCACAGCTGAAAAATGTGCCTGGCTATATTTGGATGTGGAGACCACTCATGGTGACTTAAATGACCTGCAAGCTCATTCTGCACCCCTGGAAAGTAAGAGACTCTGGGGTCAACCGAATTGGCAATACAAAAATCCCAGAGTTAGACTGCCTCATGGCAGAGCTAGGACAAGTAGGTCCTTCCCATCCTGTTGAGGTAGAACGTTGCCATTGTGTTTTCTGTGAGAATGAGCAAGCTTTTCCCATTGATTTGGGTGAGAAAGCCTGACACCAGCTGAATAGCTCATTTCCCTGAAATGTGTGTGTAAAAACAAGTCCTTTTTGGACCACAACCACCGTGTCTTAAGGGAACCCAGATGAGCCCCCCCAACCCAGAGCAGACGCATCTATCACTATTGTCAATGAAGGCTGAGCATTACAAAGGGAATGCCTATACATATGTTTACAAGGTTCGTCCAAGAGTCCAGAGAGGCTAAAACCCGAGAGGCTACCCTCACCACAAGGCTTAGAGGGTGATGGCTTGGAGAGAATATGGAGGACAGCCACGACTAGTTCCTGAGGCACAATCTGGCATGTTGGACTATGTACCTGCAAAAGGCCATGTGCCCCAGAAGCCACATGTAATTCCATTCTGTTTTAGTTGGGTGAACCACGAGACCTAAAATGATGGATTGAATTGCCTGAAATCTTGATCATGGAAGGAAAGCTCTGGCTTGAGTCAAGTCCTGGACTACCCCTATTAATTCTATTCTCTGAACTAGGGAGAGGATAAATTTCTGTGTGTTGATTAACAGTCCCAGAGCCCTGAAGGTTGAGTGGATGAGAGAGACTGGATAGTACCTGAACTCTGTATCAGCCTCTCACCAGCCAGTTATCCAGTTATGTATACACTTGCACACCCAAACTTCCTCATAAATGCACTTAACAATGCTATACATTTTGTAAAAATTCTGGGAGTGGGAGACAGGCCAAAGGATAGAACTGAATTGGTAGTGAGTAAGGTTCACCTGGAGCCTTAAATGCTTCCCATGGCCCTGATACAGGACATGTATTTCTATGTGGTGATGCAAGTTGAGGGCAGCACACCAATCTCTAGAATTCAGGGAGAGGCTAATGGAGGCCAGCAAGACCATGCAAAACTACTTTTTTCAGATGTTTGTTGAGTTGACACAGACTGAAACTTGTCTGAGACTTCTCTTTGCTGTCGGAATAAGGAAATAGAAATAAAAGACTGTCCCTCTGGAATACTGCTGAACGTCTTCTATGACTCCCAACTGAAACAAAGAATGCTCCTCCTGGAGGAGGACCTCCAGGGACCACTCTCACAAGAAGAGGGACAAGGAAGGAGGGAGGTATAGAAATAAAATGAAGGGTGTATTCCACTTCCACAATGTTTAGAACCCACTGGTCTGAAGTGATTTGGGACCAACCAGCTAGGAAGTGGAATAGCTGGTTTGCAAAAAGAGAGAGGAGGGGCTGGAATTTTGGAGACTGGTATGATAGTCTCAATTAACCCATCAAAAAGTCTGTTTAGCGCCCCCAGGGTGCCTAGATGAACTAGAAGCTGTTGCAGTAGATGAAGGGGGTGGTCTGCATCTATAACCCCTATTCTTTTTCCTTAATAGGTCTTGTTGAAGTGTAAAAGTAGCATATTGGCGGGACTACTGTGGACAAAAGTGCTTTCTTGTCAGGGCAGGTGTACATATAGCCAGCGACTTTAAAAGATTCCAGGGTGACTCAAAACCATGCAGTTTGTCATCTATCTGCACTGGGAATAGGTCCTTCAAATGGCAGGTTCTGAACAGTATGCTGGATTTCCTGGGGCAGCCCCAAAGACTACAGCTATGAGCACCCCCATATTGTAATAGAGGTCATGGCCCTAAGCAGTTGAGTCAGCAGCATCCAAACTGGCCTGGAGTGATGTTCTAGCCATCAGCTTTCCTTTGTCTACCAGTGAAAGAAACTCTTGTTTCAGGTCCTCCTGTAACTAGTCCTTAAGTTTTGATATGACTAGTATCTGAGACTCAACAACACCTTAACAAAAGCAACTGTAAGTTGTAACCCAGACATAGAATAAATGTTCCTACCAAGCAGGTCAAGTTTTTTGGGATCCTGTGATTTAGGGATCACAGCCTGTTGCCCCTAGCGTTCCCTCCTAATAATTCTCAAAACAACCAATGACCCTGGAAGGGGATGTGAAAAGAAATACTTAAAGCCTTGTGAAGGTACATATAGTAGTATCAATCCTCATCCTCTCGGATGTCAGAGGAAGTGAGGAGGGAGTTTGTCACAGGTTATTGGTGGGGCTCTAAAATCACCTCGTAAATTGGTAAGGCCACACAAGGGGGCCAGTTGCGGTAAAAATGTCATCTAGTCTATGGGACAACTCCTCATCTTCCTTCACTTGGATATCTAAGGCTGAGGCAACCATTTTCAAAATGTTCCTGATGAGCCTTGAAGTCATCAGGTGGGGGTGAGGACCTTCCTGAGGACAGTGCCTGTCCCGGTGCTGGAGTCAACAGTGCCTCCTTACCCAATGATCTATTCAATCCTCCATTACTTTTCTCGGTGGGCATAAGAGCCAGAAATCTTCCTCTTCCAGCCTCTTCCTTAGAAGCCTTATGCTTCTTCCTCGGCACCGGAGATCATGACTGATGCCAGAACTCTGCCAACACTGGCAGAACGCTTGTAACTGAAGCTGAAGAAGTGGTCCCCCTTTTTGAGCAGGAAAGCTCCAATGGTAGTCTCAGAGTAGCTTCCATCAAAAGAAACTTCAGCCTGGCATCTATCTTTTTTGGTCCTAGGCTCAAAGTCCTTATAAATTTGACAACAGTCTGATATGCAAGACTCAGCCAGGCACTTCAAACAGCTGGAATGTAGGTCACTCACAGACCTCATCTTGGAGCAAGAATAACCAGGGTTGAAGCACAGTAATCGATGCATTCCTCAGTACCACAAATGGAACACAGAGTAGGGGAACCAAAAAAACAACATTTTTTTTTTAAAAACAATCACTAACACTACAAAATAATAAGACACACCGAGAGAATTTGTTAAAGCAAGACCAACTGATCCTGCAGCCATCCTGGGCAGTAAAAAGGAATTGAGGGAGGTTAGAGGCAGCTCTGCCCTCTATGCCTGCTCACAGGGGCGTGAGACAGAGAGCACTTGAGCCACATCAACAGGTACCGCTAAGGGGAAAAGTTTCTGACAACCATGCACAGGATGCACACATACCAAGAGTGGAATGCACATGTGCAATCACTGGAAGAACCAATTTTCAATCATTTTTCCAGACTTGAGAACACTTATGTAACAAGTTTCAGTATAGAGGGTTTTTATAATTTGTTTTTTAAGTGTAACAAACTCTCCAAAATAGAGAGCTTATAACAAAGTCATTAAAAAAACGTTAACTGTAGCATTGCTGAATATGATGCTACAATTAAACTTCATACTGGAAAATGCTGCAAACCTAGTTTTGAGCTACAGATAACCTGGCAAGGTACAGCATGGTAATAGTAGTTTACATGAGAGATTAAGTTAAAATTTTAACAAACACTGCACTACATTGTAGCAGAAAATTCTTTGAGGTAGGCTGGGAGCTTTCTTGGGAAAGCCACCATCACTAGAGTTAACTTGCAGTTGTGAACAAAATTAGGCCCACTTTACAGCTGATTGCTATATACATTTATCAGCATTTGTTCCAGTTTATAAAATACAGGGAGATACAGGGACAGGGCTTGGGACACCCGAACAAAAATAAAAATACTAAAAAAAAAATCAAGCTTCTAACTCAGGGGGTGCAGTTGCTGACAACTAGGTTCCAGGCCAATGAAACAGTACAGAGAAGCCTCTACTGTAGTTTTCTGTGCAACATCTGAACTGTAAGTAGAGCTTCCAATTTCTTCTGCTGCTAGCTTTACAGGCAAACTTCTTCTGTCAATAATATAAAGTCAGTCTTAGGGGACTTCTCCTCTAAGAGGCTAGAGAGGAATGTTATCACAGTGTATAAACAACTAAAGAAACAAAAGTTGAAATTTATTATTCCCTTAACACACTAGCTTACCACACTTCATACTCTGATCTGGGGACATCACCTAACACACAGCACACGAGCAAAGGCATTATATTATATATATAGCTACTCTTACAATATATACACAGCTATCCACTGTAGTTTCATCAGTAAAGGCAAAATATTACCATGCAGGACCTTTTGCTATCAGCCTTTGTAGTGTACTACTGACATTTTTGTCCATATCAACAGAGATGCATAGTCCTCAAGTGGTTGAAACCAAGCTTTATGCACCTTTACATATAAATGGATGCTCAAAATTTAGGACAAATTAATTATTGACACCTTAATAAAAAGAACAAAAATTAATAGCATTATGGAACAGATATGCAGTTTGTTACCTGGAACAAAGTTTAAAGGTAATCTTCTAGGTGAAACTGCTCTGGGATGTCTTTTACTAACTTCTTCATAAATCTGAAGCCTCTCTTCTAAAGTGCCTATTATCAGCAAATATAACAGATGTAAGAAACACTGGAGAGAAAAATCTATTTTTGCATTAAAAAATACATTAAAAGAAATCTGTAATTCTAGATTTTAATTAGCTAAACCTACCAGAAGGTACAGATTTAGTTACAACACTGCAAAAATTTACACTAAGTTTTTCATTTATTTAATCAAATACACTATAGAAGAAGGTAGTGTGTTGCAATCTTTTGTACATATAACAGACCCTAACTTTTGTTATTACTTGTTTAAGTAATTAAACAGCAGAGAACCTAATTACCTTGTGCCTCCAACCACAGGGAGATTGTGTTTATTTTCTTACAACTACATACTGTGCAATCCCATTCACAAAACAGTACTTCAACATTTGCAAATAACGTATGCAAACGAATTGTCTATCAATATGAATCCACTTAGGACAACTTCTTAAAGAACTACCATTTAATAGTTTAAAAGTATTTTAAAAATATACAAATAAGCCTTTTATTACAAAAGTTTCAGCAATGTAAGTAAACGAATACTAACTATGTAAGCACTTAGCATCAGGACTGTCAATACATCAAGTTTAAGAACTTTTGTTTTCTTTAGACGTCCTTCCCACTCCTCCCCTTTCCCCCATAATATGCTTTGGAGCTCCAATGTGGTCAGAACTTTAAAACAAACTGATCTATTGGTTTTGAAATGCTGTTTCACATTCATAAGTGAATTTAGTTGAAAAGTCAAATTGCTTGGTGAACTTAATTAATATTGAAAGTTAAGATCAAGGATATAGCATGAAAAATGCTTAGTAGTTATACTTGGACATTTGTTTCATACGTAAAAAGCCTCATGTCATTGAGATCTGATGGTGGTGGTGGGGAAATATATATATGTACACAAACACACACACACACACACACACGTACGTATGTTACCCACTGGCTCCAGGGTATACATAATTCTTAGAGTAATAAATTAAAATATTAAAATTGGAACTAAAGCATATAAAAACCCTATATGAAATCACAGGTTGGAGCTCCAGAACTTACCATGGGGGAGGAAATAGTCCTAAGACCACCTAAAAAAAATAAAGTAGCATTATTATGTTTTATAATTAGTACAGTTTAAATCGATATAGGATTTTTATGTGAAATGTACATTACATATACACATTTGTTCTTTATTAATAATTATAAATGAGAGTTTCCAAATGTTTCAGAGAGAAACCAAATAATAGAGTCAACCCATTGACTAGTTTAATTGCTTAAGTCAGTGATTCTCAGCCCACTTGCAGCCCAATCAGCACACAGCTGCCGCCCATGAGACATCCTCAGGGCCATACAGGTAGTATATATATTGTGTGAATGTGGCCCATGTGAGAGCTGCATGTGTGACCCACAATAGTCAATAGTTTGAGAAACATTGGTTTAGGCCAGGGGTGGCCAACCTGTGGCTCCGGAGCTGCATGCAGCTCTTCAGAGATTAATATGTGGCTCCTTGCATAGGCGCTGACTCCGAGGCTGGAGCTACAGATGTTAACTTTCCAATGTGCTGTGGGGTGCTCATTGCTCAACCCTCTGCTCTGCCCCAGGTCCTGCCACCACTCCACCCCTTCCCCCAAGGCCCCTGCCCCTTCCCCTACCATGCTCTCGCTCCTCTCCCCTCCCCATCAAAGCCTCCTGCGCACTGCAAAACAGCTGATTGCAAGGGGCAGGAGGCATGGGGAGGTAGGGGGAGGCGCTGATTGGCGGGGCTGCCGGTGGGCGGGAGGTGCAGCTGCTGACATTTTACTGTGGCTCTCTGGCAATGTTCATTGGTAAATTCTGGCTCCTTCTCAGGCTCAGGTTGGCCACCCCTGGTTTAGGCAATATTAACTACCAGTTCTATGGATACAATGTAACAAATACACACCAGTAATCCTAGTCTATAAATATGTTTAAACAACTTAATTAGAAACTTTCACTCAACCTCAAATCATATTTGCAGACCTTTTAAACAGTTTGACACCTTTTTAGTGTCAACTATTTACTTAAACATGGGAAAATCTAAATTGCATTAAAAACATACTACTACTACAACAACATCTATGAGTAATGTTCTGTAGTTTTATAATATTATCAGAATTAATCCAATAAAAAAAACCTTCTGCTTTCTATTCAATTGTGGAACTTTTTTTTTTTTTTTTTTTACAGTTTAAGAATAATTGTGAGAAAACAGTTTTTAAATTATGTTTTAAGTAAAACGTTTGGGAAGTTCTGATTCCATTACTTGGTCATAGGTATCTGCTGTTCCAGTATTGTACGCCGCAAAAATTATTAGCTATTTTTTTCTGGAATACCAGAATAACCGTACCAGGAGTGAACTTTAACTTTTAGGAAATCCTTAATTATTTCTATTTTCTTCTCTTCCACAGGAAAGCTAGTCCCTGCTAAAATGATATGCCTTTAGAGCAGGGGTCTCAAACTCCCGGCCCACGGGCCATCTGCAGCCCGCGAGCCTCCCCAATGTGGCCCACAGGGCTCCAGCAGTTTTGGGGCCAGGTCTCTCCCTTGGCCCCACCTGCCGCCCCCGGGCGCTTCCCCCTCAGGGGTCCCGGCAGCGCAGCAGAGCTGAGTGGCATCTGCCTGCTCGTTCCATTGGCTGCCAGCCCCTCCCTGAGGCCCAGGGGGCGGGGCTGTGCCTCCACACACTTCCCCTGCCCTGAGTGCCCCTGTGGCCAGTGGGACGCTGCAGAGGCAGTGCCGGGGGGCAGAAGTGCGCAGAGGCTTCCCGGCCCGCCCCACCTTGGAGCCCCAGATAAGCGCCGCACCCCCAACCCCCTCCCAGAGCATGCACCCCCACCCCCTTCCCACACATCCCCTCCAGCCCCCAAACTCCCTCCCAGAGCCTGCACCCCATTCCCACACACCACCTCCAGCCCCCAAACTCCCTCCCAGAGCCTGCACCCCCTTCCCACCCCCCCAGTCCTCAAACTCCACCCCAGAGCCTGCACCCCAGGCCCCCTCCCCCACCAAAACTCCCTCCCAGAGCCCAACCTCTCATCCCTTCTGCACTCAAACTCCTTCCCAGAGGCTGCACCCCAATCCCCTACCCCAGACCTCCTCCCCCACCCACACTCCGTCCCAGAGCCTTAGGCAGATGGAGGGGGGCAGAGTTTTTGGGGGCAATGAGTGACATTGGGGAGGATGAGAGGACTGGCACTGGCCCTAAGGTAAATTGAGTTTGAGACCTCTGCTTTAGAGGGTCCTATCCAAGAGAAATTAAAGCAATATATTTAATCTGCCTTTGAGTTTAATAAAAAAAGACTATGTTCCTTTTTAAAAAGCTATTATCCAGTGAAATCTCAAATTGACAGCTTTATGAAAGTGGCAGTCCTGCAACTTGATCCAAACAAATTACTGTGCGAGTCAGCTAGTGATGACAACTCCCTTTATAAAGTGTGTGTGCAGGGGAAAAGTTCTCCTTGGGCTAGCGAGCATGACCTTTAAAGAAATGGTGAGTGTTGGTACTACATGCACAGAGGTTTTCAATTAATTTTTAAATGAGTAAATCTGACTATAGATTGTTCAAGTTCAGAAGATACACAAATATTTTTCAGCTAAATTGTGATGTTCCAATTTCAAATTGTAACATTCTATCAGACACCAATTGTTTAAATACAAAGGAGGAAATTAAGTACATCGCTGCATTACTTACTGGGTTGAAGGGCCTTTTCCAAGCCTTCATAATAATACCAGTTTTCTGCATTCCGATCAATTAATTCTTTGTATATTTCACCAGCTTCTTTTAGTCTTCCCAACTTCAACAACATTTCTCCTAAAACAACACAGTTAAACAATGTGAGTTAAATGAAAGTATACTTATGGCTTGAGGCTAAATTTTCAAAATTGGGTACCTAAAACTAGTCCCATAAGCCATATTTGAGCATCTAGCAAAATAAAAGTGGCTGATTTTCAGAGGTGTTTTCCAACCCAGAAATCCCATTGAGCGACTCTACCTCACAGTGACTTCAATGGTATTTGTGAGCATTCAGCAATTCTGAAAAATACGGTTATTTTTGTTTAGATGCCTTTTTTTGGTTTTATGACACTAACTTATCCAGATATGAAAAAAAGACCAGAGTTAGTGGATTTGTATTAGCTAGCCAAAGGAGGCATTTCAAATTCAATGCAAGCAACACTGATGAAACATTAAGTTTACAAATTTACTGGCCCATATTCAGAAAATTCAAAGTTAAAGTTCTCGCAGAAACCTCAACTCTACTTCTTTTTGGACAGACCTTGCAATAGGATTTTATATCAGTATTCATGCCAATGCTGTCCACTCTTTTCAGTGTGAGGACCAAACAGGGTCTTTCAAGAAGGTTAAGGGGCTACAAACACACACTTTGGGGTAGATTATATGCCCCATTCCACAGCTCAAGTGGCAAAAAAGGAGTGAAAACTACCCACAAAATCCTCTGCTTGCTCCCTACACTTTCCCCAGAGTTCCTGCTGCAGGGCACGTTTCAGGGGCAGGGAGGAGAAGTGTGTGCTGCACCGGGTCTATCTCCAGCTGAGGGATGGTCTCTAAGGAGCCGTTGCCAGCTGGCACAAGCTAGAGCAGCCTCCTGGGCTATTGGTAAAGGACTCATCTTTTTGTAGGTACTCCCCTTGACAGGTACAGCCACTCAAGCTCCTATCTGGCTGTTCTTGGGATTCCCATATCAAGTAGGGAAACAGGCAATAGAACAGTCAGGACTACTTTCTCCTCCCCTCCCAATGAGGCAGCAGGTGGCCACTGGGGTTGCTGCAAAGCAGCTGCAGCATGCTCAGAGCGCTCCCAACTCATATCAGTAACGCCACAGCGGTTTAAACTGTGGAGGACGTAGCTCAGGGAACATATTTTCAAGGCAATTTGGACACAACTAATATAGGCAATTTGATAAATGTCTTGCCAAATATTTTAATACAGGCACATTGCCCTAAGAGAGATTCCCAGCATAGAGGTCAATTAAGGAATATTTGAAATCTGTTTGTGTCACATAGTTGCACATATTCAGAACCTCAGCAGTCCAAGTTTTTAAAAAACCCAATGCATCAATTTTAACTGAATATTTATTTTTTTGCAAAAACTGTATGATAATACAAAAAGGCATTGATGCATTTAAAAAGAAACCACAACCTGATGCTCCAAGCAGGAAACCAACATTTTTGTACACACAGGGCATTACATTTCTTAACTTGCAGGGCTAAGTAGAGATGAGTGGGTTACTAGTTTTGACCTACTGTACACAGACTACCGATCAGTCTTTGAGATATACTCTATTTCTGTGAATGGCCCTCTAATAGTAAGGAATGCTATTTCATTCCAAATTTATTTCCATTCCATATCAAAGTAATGTCACCCCACTAACACTCCACTTTGTCAAAGAAGCTTAACAAAATACCAAATTATAGATCTGATGTTATTAAATTTACCTATAAAACAATTATTTAAATATAACGCTCATTTTGATATCATGATATTTAAAAGCCAGTAGATACTTATAGTTTGGGGCAAGGTGAGTAGGAAGAGAAAAAACAAAGATTTACCTTTGATTTCTTCTACAACAAGCTTGTCACATATTTGCTTCTCATATGTTTCTATGTGTTCTAAAGACTCTTGAAATAGATCTGCCTCTCTCATCACTTGGTTCTGGTATAGGATCAGTTCACTATATTCATAATCTATTTTATTAGGAGGAATCTGTAAAAGACAGGTTAATTAGCATGCACCATACCACTTGTAACTAGGCCATGTGCAATTGTACACAAGGCATTTTAAGATTCAGTCAGCAGATGACATTGAGATGTAGACCTCACAATGTACTTAAAATGTAAAACTCACAAATATTTAGTTAAGACGAAATCAACTGAAGCTGGTCACTGGATGCCTACCACTATAGAGGAGGTAGTGTATAGGAAGGGGCCTACCAAATTCATGGCCGTGAAAAATGCATCACGGACCATGACATCTGGTCTCCCCCGTGAAATTTGGTCTTACGTTTACTTTTACCCTATACTCTACAGATTTCTCAAGGGAGACCAGCGTTTCTCAAACTGGGGGTCCTGAGCCAAAAGAAGGTTGTGGGGTTTGGTTTTTTGTGTGTGCAAAGTTATTGTAGGGGGTTGTGGTATTGCCACCCTTATTTCTGCACTGCCTTCAGAGCTGGGTGGCTGGAGAGCAGCAGCTGCTGGCCAGGCACCCAGCTCTAAAGGAAGTGCCCTGCAAGCAGCAGCAGCGCAGAAGTAAGGGTGGCAATACCGTACCATGCCACCCTTACTTCTGCACTTCTGCCTTCACAGTTAGATCAGGACCCCTACAGTTACAACCCCATGACATTTCAGATTTAAATATCTGAAATCATGAAATTTACAATTTTTAAAATCCTATGACGGTGAAATTGACCAAAATGGACCATCAATTGGTAGGCCCCTACACTTAAAAACAAAACAAAAAAATCCACACCTTCTCCTCTCTCCCCACCACTCCTTGCCATGCAGTGGAAGATTGAACCTGTTGTGCTCTATAAATTCTCAGGCAGGCTATCCCCTTGAGATCCACTACCACCTCAACTGCAGAATACATGGAAATTGACTATAGCTACAATGAAACAGTCACCCACCCACAGGAGCAGCAGCAGCACTTGCCAAGTCAGAGAGATTCCCTTTCAGCAGGAACGTTCAAGTCAGACCCCTTTCATGCTGGGTGATCACAATGCTCTTAATGAAATGCAAGAACCTTAAAAGGTGGAACACAGCAACTATTGAACATCGTTCAGTAAAGCTATACAACCATTTAAGGCAGGAAGAAAAATGTCTTCAGTTCAAACTGCAGGGGGAACTAAAAGGTAAATATAGAAATCAGAAAAGTAAGACTGGAAGGGACCTCAATAGGTCAGCTAGTCCACTCCCGTGCCTTGAGGCAGGACTAAGTAGACCATCTCTGACAGATTTATCTAACCTGCTCTTAAAAACCTCCAATGACTGAGATTCCATAAGCTCCATAGGTAATTTGTTCCAGTGCTTTACTATCCTTACAATTAGGAAGGTTTTTCCTAATGTCTAACCTAAAACTCTCTTGCTGCAATTTAAGCCATTACTTCTTGCCCTGTCCTCAGTGGTTAAGGAGAATAATTTATCACCTTCCTCTTTATAACAACCTCTTATATACTTGAAAACTGTCATCATGTTCCTCACACCCCTCCCCAAGTCTTTTCTTCTCCTGACTCAACAAACCCAATTTTTTCAATCTTTGCTTGTAGGTCATGTTTCATGTGTTTAGGAAATGCTGAATAGCTAGTGTGACTTTTTTCTGTATTGTAGTTTAAATAAATTACCAAAACAATTGAAACTGGTGTGATTATATTGTATTATTTTGACAAATAAAATATGCAAATTTAATTTTTTGGCGCAGAATCCCCCCCAAGAGTAAAAGGTCCATAGATGCAATTATCTGCTGAAATAGGTCCCAAGATGCTAAATGAAAAACAATTGTACAAACAATAGCCATTTCCCCCCTTCAATATTTGTAGTTATTCAAATTCTGCTTCTTTATGTCTTACCTGTTGAGTTTTTCTAAACTCTTCCAGTAGTTTTAAAGCCATATCATAATCTTTTAACAAATGATATGCAATAGCATATCCAATCCATGAAGCCCGTTGTGTTGGACGCAGCTGAAGTAGCTGATACCTTGTCTCCTTTAATAAAAAGGAAAGTTACTTCAATGAAGATGGTTCTAAAATATCTCACTGAATCACAACTGTGATAGTGTATTACTACTAGTATTTTAATCTTGATTATTACTGGAAGTTGGACATTCTTAAAAAGCAAGATGCAATTCTAACAAAGTAAACGATAAACAGTATTACATTTGAGTTATAGGAAAGTGGGATTTACACTAACGGTAGCATTCCTGGCATAAAGCCTAAAATCTATTTTAAAATCAAGATAAGAGAGGCACCTAACTGCCTAAGTTGCTTCAGAAAATAAGACAGGCTCCTAAGTCACATAGGCACTTTGGAACATTTTACCCAGTCTCTGCATGCCGAAGAAGAATTTGGATTTTTACAATCAAAGAACACACAATAAATTTCCCTTTTTCTGAGCAAAACAGACCCATGAGCGTGGGAACTACCAGGTTCTCATGTTCATGTCTTAACCTCTCATTAATTTCCAAAAGAAATAAGGCTGGAGGAAGTCCAGAGAAATTATTCCTGGAAGTGTTTGAAGTCATCAGCAGTAGTAGGTGGTGGCATGATAGCCTCATTAGGGGAAGAAGAGGAGAAATATAGTGCTGGCAAAACTTCTTCCTCCTCACCTCATTCCAAGGGAGGAGTCTCTGGTGGGAAAGAGATTGATGGAGAAGGCAAAGATGTAGGTCTCCAGCTTTGCTGCATGACAGCCGTGTACATGGCCCAGGGATCCCAATAGAGCCAATGTGGGGGAAGCAGAACGAGGGGTTGCATCCACTCTGGTCCATGCCAGGGTTGGGTCCGGGTGTGGAATGCACATATTGAGGATATGTAGAAGTAGTAGATTGTGTGGGATTCAAATAAGAGGGCATGATGGAGCCCCACTCCTCGTCTTCCGCCTCCTCACTGGGGAAGGGAGGTGCCGTCCTTGGAGGAGAAAGGGAGGAATGTCCTGAGTCCAGAGAGGAGGGTGGAAGTGGGGGGAGGTTGTGTCTGAGCAGAGTGACACAGGAATGTCATATACCAGCAGGTCTTTAGGATGTCTGGATTCCTGTGGTGGAGAAAGGAGCATCATCAGTACTGGAGCATGACTCGGTGCCGAAGGAGACATGCAGGAGTAATCAGCAAGTGGAGCTGAAAACTTGATGGGTGCCGATGGTCATGTCGGTGCCATAGCTCCCGAAGGCAGTCTGTCTCGGTGTCCAGAACCAAGAGACTGTGCAGGGGGCTGTAGGTCTGCTCAGTTAAGGTCCTTAGACAGATGTTTCATGCCAGTACCAGAGGTACTTGGATGGGCCCCGGAGCTATGTCCCCGTCAGAGGATGTTGAGGCAACTGACTTCACAGGGGATGGTGTTCTGGGGGGGGAAAGCTGTGCCTCAGAATATGAGGAGAGAGCCCGTTTCTTCTCATCAGAGTGAGAGAGGGACAACTTTCTCTTATGGGACTGCAGTGATCGGCAGATGACCTGGCTGAGGATGAAAGCTGCCCAGGGGGAGAGTCCAGGCCTGGGTCTGATGCTGGATGCAGTGATTTCTCCATGAGGAGAAGTCACAACCAAACATCCTGGTCTTTTCTGGCCCTAGCAGTCAAGCCATGGCAGTGAAAACACTTTTGTGGAACATGTCCCACTCCCAGATAGTGAATACACTGTGGTGGCTCTGCTGCGGATTCTGTCCCAGATCAAAGGCAGTAGAGAAGGAACTGGGGGGCAGTCGTACCGCACAGCGCTACATATACATCCCGCTCACAGTGCGAGAGGGGGAAAGAGCGCACGTTCGGTACGGTGGGCATTGCTGATTAAGATCTCCAATCCGAGGCGCAGAGGGCGCTGTGGCATGACAGTGGAGCACCCATAGGGACATCACTCAAAGAAGACCTGTCAATTTTTCTGAAATAAAATTACAGTGTTTTCATTTTCATATCTCCCCATTTCTTCCTTGGGCCTTTTCAGCACCCAGTTCCACTCTTTCCTCTGGCAATTTTTATAATGAGATGAACTGAGGTCTTGGTATTAAAGATCAATATTGACTAGTCTCTTCTATGCTCTATGCAGGTGAGGAGGAAACACAGCAGCATCTGCCTTTAATATACAGTGCTTCCTAATAGATCTTGCAGCCATAGCTAGTGATGAATGAAGGTTTCAGAAGACCTGGGATCAGCACATGGGAAGTCAAGGACAGCATTAGTACTTATGTGAAAATTGGCTCTTCTGAACACAGACGCAAACAGCCCTAAATCCTTCCTCTGCCCAGGATGGATTCAAAGGATGAGTGGCTACCGGCCACCTTAAAAAAGTTACCAATAATCCTCAAATACATTAAAAACAGGTGTAATGTGGAGGGTGAGAAGGTAGGCATCATCCACAAGTTGAGGTAAGCAGTTCCTGTTCTTATAAGGCTTTGAAAATGTAAGGTGTGAAATGGGTGCACAGTATTAAGAAAAAACTAATATACACATGAGTGAATTGGTGAACATTAGATTAGAATATGTCTGGCAATTGAGAAGCACAGATGGCTCTGTAGATCAGCTAATATGGAGTAACAGTAGCATGGCTGGCATCCTCCATATGAACTCAATACATCAAATGCACCACTGCAGTAGTTCACTGTTCTCAGTCTTTCCAGACAGCAGCTCAAATTACTTGCTACTTTTGAGTTAAGCTTACCAGAAACAAAAACTAAAAATTAGTAGTTTTAAAACATACAAATGTAAATAAAATACTTACTCTGTATCCTTCTAGATCTCTCATTTGGATCTGCAACAATGAAAGATCTCTTAGGATCTGTAGATTGTCTTTATCTAATTTGAGAGCATTTCGATAACATTTAATAGCTTCATCATATTTCTTATCAGAACGCTGCAAGAGTCCGTACACATGCCAACCTAATACAGGTTAAGGAAAGTGACAGGCATTCACATTTTTCTGAAGGTAATTACATTGTCTATGTATTATACTGACCAAGAAACTAGATTTCTCTCTCTCTCTGAGAATCTTCCATGCTATTTAGGTTTGGTTACTCTTCTCAATCTTTATGCTATACATTTTCTTGTCCTCCTTTATTGCCAGCAGGGTTATTTAGTGTGTATTTACAACCTTAATTAGAATGCTGAGGATGGGCAAGCCACTGTCTTGTACTTCTGAAGGAAGGCTACAGGTCAGGAGATTTTTTCCAAGAAAACTGCAGTAAATTACACTAACAGTCTAAGAGCCAAATAACCTAAAGCGGTGGTTCTCAAACTTTTGTACTGGTGACCCCTTTCACATAGCAAGCCTCTATGTGGGACCCCCCCTTATAAATTAAAAACACTTTTTAAAATATATTTAACACCATTATAAATGCTGGAGGCAAAGCGGAGGTTGGGGTGGAAGCTGACAGCTCATGACCCCCCCCCCCCCATCTAATAACCTTGCGACGCCTTGAGACCCCCAGTTTGAGAACCCCTGACCTAAAGTTAACAGTTTTACTAAAAATAAGAGATAATCATATCAAATCAAAACTTAATATAAAGTATCATCTAACTAGTCTGGTAACCGCTGTGTTAAATAAGGGAGAGGTATAGTTTATTCAACGAAGAAATCTTTCAATATGTGTGCATCTCCAACTGACCAAGTCTGACTGTCAGCACTATAATACCTCAGGTTTCTTCTAGCTTTGAGACATCAGTGATCTTGAGTGAGGATTTGCATTTTTCTCTCTTAAGTGCCCCTTCCTCTTTTACCCTGTGAAAATCTTTGAACTCAAGGCATGAAACTATGAAATAATCTAAAAAGAATCCAATTACATAACCTGGTATGATCACTTCAGTCATTAACTTCACAATCCTAGCAAATAAAGGAACAAACCTTGTCAAACTGTTTTAATTCTTGAGAACTCTCAAGTTGACACTGCTCATTGATATAGCATCCTCTAGATTAGTAGTTCTCAACTATTTTGGTCTACAACTCATGAACACCATATACCACAATCCTTTGTGGGTTCAAAGTATTGTGGGATTGAGGTAGCAATACCTTTATTTAACCATTTTGTTGATTGCAAATGGTGTCACAAATGGCTTGTGGAGGAGGACAGACTACTGCTTGTGAAGGGGTGGGAGTTCTCTGAATTCTGGCTAATTTTCTTTGAGTGGGAAGCAACTGCTCCCCCCCAAAAAAAAGTTAGCTCATCACACAAAACAGAAAGATTGAAAAATGCCTTAAAATGGTAGAATACAACTAAGTGTAAAAAATAAATACCCTGTACAAACTCTGATGCTGAAGAGGGAGGGTGAACAAGAATCTTGCCAGAATATATTCAGAGAAACAGAATTACAAGGTAAGTAATTTCACATTCTCTGGGAATCAACTCCCAAAGAAAGAAGTTCCTGTGATGTCCCAGGACAAAGTACAAACATAACCCCAGCAAGTAAAAAGAGTAAGGAGGTTAACAGTGTAATAAAAGCCTGCAGAAAGAGTCCAAAACAGAAAAACTTAAATTTCTCTAACCTAAGTAAGAGGCAAAACCAGAAGGTGGGGGCTGGAGAGGCAGAGCAGAGGACTCCCCTGTACTTCAGAAACAGGTTCTGCAGAACTAAGAACCCAAAGTTGGATTCTTGCACGAAAGAAGAATCCAAGCAACACAGCGCTTTGTAAAATGTATTGAGCAAGGATCACCTGGCTGCTTTGAGTAAAATGGAAATCCCAGAGTTGAGCCACCCTACCTCAGATTGAATGAGCACTACATGGCCTAATTTTAGGCCAGTCAGATCATAACAATGCAAAATACACAATCAGGCAAAATACACAACATGGTCCTCTTAGTATAATCACATTGATCTAAGCAATCTGCTCCAAACAGAACCTTAAGAGAACTACACCTCTACCCCGATATAACGCTGTCCTCGGGAGCAAAAAATCTTACCGCGTTATAGGTGAAACCGCGGTATATTGAACTTGCTTTGATCTGCCGGAGCGCTGCTTTACCGCGTTATATCCGAATTAGTGTTATATCAGGTCGCGTTATATCGGGGTACAGGTGTATTAAGATAAAGTACATTAAGAACAGCCTCATTGAAATGAGTACTCAAGTGTTGGAAGACTGTTGGCAGAACAAGCTCTTAGAAGTGGAACTCTATCACAAATCAGAGAGACAAATCTTGGCTAACTTGGCATGAAGTAGGTCAGACACTAGACCGGAAGCTCACTCATTCTACAATGAAAAGTCACTACCATGATGTAAGTGGGGAATATATTCACCTTTGATGTTCTCCACCAGATAAGTCCTTAATTCAGAGACCACTTGTGAGGATCTATCACAGATCAATGTAATCTGTGATTGTGGTGTTCTGCCAAGCACATAACCACCAGGAACATCATATCACATAGGAAGAAGTCCACTCCCACCCTTCCTGACACAGGAAGCACAACCTAATACCTCCTATTTATGAAGGATACAACCAAATGATTCTGATTCAAATGGACAATCCTTTGGGATACCAGGTCTCTGAAAGTCCTTAGTGCACACAGGACTACCGTTCACCTCTACAACCATTGATGATGCAGCTGCTACTCTTGGGGAGGCCAAGAGTTCTGGGTATGGAATCCCTGAACGCAGGCTCCCCATCCAAATTTAGATGCCTGCATACTAACTAGGGTGACCAGATGAGAATCGGGACCGCCGCAGGGGGAGCGCCTTTTCAATTGTTACACTCACCCGTCCGAGTCTTCAGCGGCACTTCGGTGGAGGGTCCTTCAGTCGCTGACGGTCTTCGGCAGCATTCCGGCAGTGGGTAATAAACCTTGCTGCCAAAGAAGAAAGTACTTGCCGCCGAAATGCCGCCGAAGACCGTCGGCGACTGAAGGACCCACCGCCGAAGTGCCGCCGAGACCCGGACGTGCCGGGTGAATGTAACAATGGAAAAGGCACTCCCCCGCCTAAGCAACAAGGGTGGGGGGGGAAAAAACCGCCCAAAACAAAATATCGGGACAAATGGCGTCCCGACCGTACTTCGGTCAGGACGCGGGAGGAACTGCTCGGTATCGGGACGTCTGGTCACCCTAATACTAACTACAGTTTGAGTGGTGGCATATGAAAGTCCAATTGGCAATGGTTGACAGGACCTCCTGGCTTCTGTGGCCTGGCAGCAGTTCAGAGACAGAAATCCCCTATACTGCGCTTTCTTCTATTGGTACCTCAAAATTCACTCAAGCTGACTCAGACAAAACTGTATAGATATGCCACAGGTACTATAAGACCCAGGATTTATAACAGTACAAGCTGTCACCAGACAATCACAGAATATCCTACCTGCCAGACTGGTGATGTCTTGGTTTGTTTGCAATAGTGGGAAGATTAGAGCCCTTTTAGACACAATTCAGCTCAATGTACTCCAATGGTGTGCTAGCAACAAGATGGGGCTTTGAGCAGTTTATCATGAACCACTGTGGTTTCAACATAATGTGTCACCTTCTCTATAAGAGATGTTTGTTCTCAGACTGAAAATCTTTAACTTTTTTGCCTAGATATTGATTTAGATGTAAGATTCAGAACGGGTAAGAGCGCTCATGTTTTTCTGATCCGGAACTTTCTGGATCCCTTCCCTTTTTTGCCCACAAAGTGTATTTTGTAATCTGACTGAACAACGTTCAGGGGGACCCATATGCTCAAAGTGATGGGGCAACTGGGGTAAGGATCTCCCTACTCTTCCTCAGGCAATGAAGTCACAGAAGACTAATGTAACTAGCTACACATTCCATAACCCTTCAAAACTGCCCTTTAAAACAAAGGAAACAAAACAAAACACGCCTTTGCTGAAAGGGGGCTTGAGACCTTTCGGCAGCTGCTATGGGCAAGGGAACCTTAACCAGTGCAGGTGGGGGGAGGGGCAGTATATAGCATCTCCTTGAAACCAGCTACTGACACACAAACCAGATTTTTAAGTAGACCCTTTCCCTTCACTCCCTAGATAAGCCCAAGAGCCAGGATGTGGGCTCACACGAATGCAAGATACCTTTAATATCCCCTTTGCCTTACACAGAAAGGGCTTCCCTACTCCCCAAGGAATTTCTCTGATGAAGGATGGGTCCTCCCTCAAGCTTTCAATGGTCCTGGGAAAACACAGGGAAAGCAGACCTCCAGGCAACCTTCACCTCCTGAGCCAGCCTGTTCCCTTTCTTGCACCTCCTAGCTAAAAGGGCATCTGATTGTGCTTACCCTGCTCCTTGGCCATGAAACAAACAAACAAACGAACGAAGGACTCAGACATGGATTGGTAAATCCTTTGTTAAATCAAGTCCAACAGGAGATCTTAGGGTTCTGTGCACAATAACTTTCATAATTCTAGTCTTCACCCTAGTCCTGACCAGTGGTGAGCTGGAGTCAGTTCACGCGAACCAGTTGTTAAATTTTGGAGCAGTTTTAGAACCGGTTGTTAACCCGCTTCCCTCCGAGGGGGTGCTGCGGCTTTGATGGGCTGCGGCTTTGATGGGCTGCGGCCAGGAAGTGATGTAATTCCTCCTCCGGCCATCGGGGGCGCTGCGGGAGCCATGTTGCTGCTGCTGCTCCCCCAACCCCTGGCCCTGGGGCTCCTGCTGCTGCCTGGTGGGTCCCTGGCTGCTCTGCTGGGCCTGGGCTGCATCCTGCTGCTCTCCCTGTGAGTACCTGCCACCCTGCCTGCAGCCAGCCCCTGCTGCACCCCCTGCCCTGCCTGCACCAGCCCCGCACCCCCTGACCGCAGCCAACTCCTGCTCGAAGCCAGCCAGCCTCACACACCTGTCTCCAGCCAGCCCCACACCCCCTGCCTCCAGCCGGCCCCATGTCCACTGGTGCCCTGCAGTTCCCAGGGCAGTAACCCTGCACACCTGCTTCAATGAGGGGGGCAGAGAGCAGCCGGGACCCACACATGTGCACACCCTAGGGTGACCAGACAGCAAGTGTGAAAAATCGGAACGGGGTGGGGGGTAATAGGAGCCTATATAAGAAAAAGACCCAGAAATCAGGACTGTCCCTATAAAATCAGGACATCTGGTCACCCTAGCACACCCAGGGAGTGGCGGGGACCCACACATGTGAAACAGAGCTCATTTCTAGTTCAGGCCCATCTTTTTAAAAAAAGAACTTTAGGTAGGGTTACCATCTGTATTTTCCCGGACATGTCAGACTTTTTGGTTCTTAAATCGCCGTCCGGGAGGAATTTTTAAAATTCCTCCAGGGAAAATACAGACGTATTTTTTATGGTTAAGTATGACTCCCAATGACTCAATGCATTGCCACTTCTGATGGAGAAAGGTACCAAAAAATACATACTGTGGCACATCCCTTAAATCAGAACTTTTTATAGGGAATCGGTTAAGATTTTGGCAGCTCATCACTGGTCATGACCATTGGTCTTTTTGTACATTAGGGAGAGATATTGGGAACTCTACGAGTGATGACTTCGGGAGAATCCATTCAACTGCCTTAAGACTGTAGTAACAATATGGGGCATCTGCCATGCTCTCAGTAAGCTACTCCAAGATAGGGTACAAGCACGTGACAATCCTACTCTGTCTGGGCTTCAATGGCTGAGGCAGTGCTCAGATCTGGCTCTTAGGGCAGGTCCACACTGGGGCGGGGGATCGATCTAGGAAACGCAACTTCAGCTACGAGAATAGCATAGCTGAAGTCGACGTTTCCTAGATCGAACTAAATTTACTTACTGAGGGTCCACGCGGCGCAGGCAAGCTCCCCCGTCGACAGCGCTTCCTCCTCTCGGAGAGCAGGAGTTCCGCAGACGATGGGGGAGCGCTTCTGGAATCGATCTATCGCGTCCAGATGAGACGCGATAAATCGATCCCAGAAGATCGATCTCTACCCGCCGAATTGGGCGGGTAGTGTGGACCTACCCTTAGATTCTTGGATTGGTGTCAAGTTAAGTTTCTAGAAACCCAGGAAAGAGTTAGATCCTGCCACAGAGTTACTGCAGTAGCAATGTATTTGCAACAGAAGAACTACAGAGCTCTCACGTGCTCAAGTAATAGTCATTACCCTGCTCCCTTGACTCCCCAGCAGCTGGAATTAAGCAACTCTGCTGAACAGAGCTGCTTTCTTCCTTCTGAGGGGCTGAAGCAGTGGGTGACCTCTGAAGTTCTGAATAAAGAGGTAGAGGCAAAAAACTAACATTGATGCCTAACAGGCAATGAAACCGGAGTTTTTAGGAACCAAAGCCCTACTGCCACATCTGAGGCAATGGAAACTGAGGCAGCAAAGTCCATGAAATACACAAATGAAAGACTTGACTGAAAGTCAAGGAGAGGAATTCATTGAAATTGATACCAAAAGCAAGATTTTTATAGAGTAGGTTGAAGAGCAGAAATGCTAGAGAAGTACAGTAACTTATGGGCAACTCTGCCTGTAATCAAAACTTCTGTCAGTTCAAATTAACAGTGGTGGTTAGGCAAGACGGCAAGTAACCAACAGTATATGTGGTTGTTACTGCTCTCACCCCAATTTAATCTCACTGTGTTTAGGAACCAAAAACTCTTTAGACTTGGGAATGCAAGATCAAGGAATGAAAATTCTGAACCAAGTGAGAGTTGTGGGGAGAGGGAAAACTTACACTAAAGCGCCGTTAGAATTTTTCAACTCTTAAAAAAAAAATATATATATATATAGAGAAAGAGAGAGAGAGAGAGAGAGAGAGAGAGAGTATATGTATCTCAATTTCATTTCCAGGATGGCACATATACATTGAAAGAAATACAACTTTAAAGTTTTTTAATTACATATTTTTATTTCATGCTACAACAAATGATTAGTGGAATAAAAGGACAAATCTACACCTCTACCTCGATATAACGCTGTCCTCAGGAGCCAAAAATCTTACCGCGTTATAGGTGAAACCGCGTTATATCGAACTTGCTTTGATCCACCGGAGTGCGCAGCCCTGCCCCCCCCCGGAGCACTGCTTTACCGCATTATATCCGAATTCGTGTTATATCGGGGTAGAGGTGTATTGGTTATTTATTCTTTGAGGGTTGAAAAGTACAGGGATAGGTAAAAAAGGGTAGCATACAATGCCAGCCAAACAAGAAAAAAGACTCATGTCTTAGTTTTGTTTATAAAAATAATGAGATTGCCTGAAGAAATTCAGTGCAACTGAGGGTGACTATGGATAACATTTCCCTATTTCAGTGAAAAATGGATTTCCCTTAGGATAGGGAAGGGGGAAAATTGGTTTGGGTAGACAGTTTTCTGGTTTTTATTTATGATCTTTGGACAAAAGCTTGGTTAGGCTTGTTGTGTTATCAACTTTTGTTTATATGAAAGCCCGAGATAGAGCACTGAACAGATCTAAATAAATGCAGAAGCTGTAACAAGGTAGAGCTTGTCCACACAGAGACTTTGTGTATGTCAAGCCAGAGTGTGAACGTACAGCTCACTAAAAAGTAACCTGCAAGGTCCTAAAAGTTCTACACTGTACACGAAAGCACACTACAGAACTTTCACTGCACATCACGCTAGTGCGCCATACAGTCACATCCCAGCTTACCATACATTACGTCTGTGTGGACAAGCTCTAAAACAGAAGATAGCTGGTATTCTTAAAACTCTATGGCAGTTAAAAAGATTTTGCTCACCATGAAGAACGTTGTCTCCCAAGGTTTCATTGTTACATGCATCCATCTAGTCAAATTCTAACCACCACTACTTTATAGTACGGTCGACTTTTGCTGTAGCATTGAAAAATTGACCAAATCCTGATTTCTTGTCCCATACAAGCAAATGACCCTTTAAAAGAATGCACTGATGATTTTATATGCACAACTTCCAATTTGCAGCAAACATTTAACAATGAAATGCCCACAATAAAGTGGGAGAAGGCATCCAAATGGGGGGGGGAACATTTTAAAAAACCCTCATTTTTATTTTATTCAGCAAAGGATATTTTTATTTGTTTTTAAACAAAGAGTAGGACGGCTTTGCAGTGTCCTGCATCTACCTGAAACAGAATTTTTGCCATCAAGTTCTCTCCCTTTTCATAATGCAGTTACCTTGCAATTTTTACAGGGGAAACATTTCTTACTACTTTTCTTTCACAATATAAAATAAGGTCTGTTTTAAAGAAATCAAGAAGATATGTACCAAAAGACCACTTTATGGAAACCCACCCACCCACCCACCAAACCAACCACACACTGGACCTCTGATACCCAACATAAGAACTATTTGTGCAAAATAAAGACAACCAGTATAAAAAAGGTCAAGTTATACCATTAGAAAGGATACAGACATGACTCTTTACGTCATTACGAAGTCCTTTACGAACAAATTCGTATGCTTCTTCTTTCTTCCCTAAACAATTCAAGGTCAGTCCTTTCATAGCCAAGGTCTCTGTAGAAAAGATTTTGTACTTGTGAACGTGAGAAATCAAAATGTACACCTACCATTTATGGTGACTGTGACAGAATATACTCTGTATTCACACTCTACACACTACTGTAATCATCTTTATAAAAAGTATGCCTTCTAAGGCATCATTTGAAAAAACTCATAATTTGCTGGTCAATACTGTCCTGATAAAATATATGTGGCAACACTGTACGTGAAGTTATAAGATTCCAGTGTATGGTGTTACAGCAGAGCCTCAGTTATGAACACTGCAGGAATGGAGATGGTTCATAGCTCTGAAATGTTCGTAACTCTGAACAAAATGTTATGATTGTTCTTTCAAAAAGCGTTCTTCCAGTTCCAAATGAGGTGTGTGGTTGACTGGTCAGTTCATCACTCTGGTGTTAGTAACCCTGAGGATCTATTGTATTAACATATGCCAAACAAGTCTGTCCTAAACAAAGGAATGTGCATTCTGCTTAATTTGCATTTAAACAGTAAACAGAGTCATTAAGCTAGAAGGGAAAACAAAGGAAGCTCAAACTGTTGAGAAGAATGCAGCAGGGAACACCTATCGCCAAATATTGTGTGTCTCCTGGTACCTAGCTGGAAATGTTTTTCAAAGGAGGTGTGGCACAGAAACCATAAAAAGGAGGAACAAACACCCCCAGGCCTCATCCTCTCTCTCTGGCCATCAATTCACTGCATCTGAAGGAATAAAGGAAGCAACCGTTGGACTGGAGAAGAGGCCCTGACCTAAAGAATTCGGTCAGTAAGATTGCTGGAAACGTGGTAAGAACTTTGCTTTGAATTTAACATAATTTGTTAAGTTAGGCATCAGTAGCATTTTATCTTGTAACCATTACTTATACTCACTTAAAATCTCTAAAGAGAGCATTTTAAGTGCAGTGGAAGTAATCAACCTGATTTCAGGCTCCTTCTGCCAGTGCTTGCTGTTGGGTTTTTTTACCCTTTAAAGTTCTCCTGTTTGTCTCTTTGCTGTGGAGCACTATTTTTGGGGGTTGCTGTTCTATTGTTTTATTTAATCCAGTGTGTTTAAACTGAAGTGTCTGGGAAATTCCATTGGGGAGGCAAGTTGTGTGTATATTATTTCTATTACAGAAATAAACAGACCATATATATATATATATATCTTGTATACTGCTGCAAAATCCTACTTCAATGCCTCAAAGTGGCGCAGCAGTGACCCTGGCTTGTCTGACAGCGAGGACAGCAGAGTGTATTCTTCAGTAGGTTCAAACATGCTATTAAGGCGTCAGACTACCAACCCAGGGAGAGGACAGCTGTCCTCCTTCTTGAGATTGGGTGCTAGCTAAGCTGAGGATGTAAATGCACCACTGACTGCATAGCCAGCGGGTGGATGAAGAAATGGCAAAAACAACACGAATAAACGGGACCCAACTCCTTGTGTACTCCTCGATCCGTTCTATGAAAGTGGTGGGGAGTTCAGTTGACGAGAGGCTGTTAATCTCAGAGGCCAGAGAAAGGGACTGCCCTCTCAGTGTGCACCTATAACTGCAGGACACTGACGAGAGACGATTCGATCAACCACCTGATGAAGGAGAAGGCAAGGACAGCCTGCGACATCCTTGGTCTCTGCGAAATATGCCGAAGAAAGGAGATGGAAGTGAAGTGGAGAGACAAAAGTGTTGGGAAAAGGAAAAGCCGCGAGAACCATTGGAGGAATCTGCTTCATCATCAATAAGGAATGGTGTTCAAAAAATCATCTCCTGCAAATTCAAGTCATAGCACATCAGTGCGCTACACCTCCAACTGAACAAGAACAGCACCCTCAAGATTATTCAGATCATGTTCTCACAAGCACAAGCAAAGATGATGTGGAAGAATTCTATCAAGAGCTTGAGGAAACCCTTGCTCAAAAATCCACATATACAATCGTGATGGGAGATTTCAACGCCAAGAGGGAAAGAAGGTGAAAAGTTCATTGGAAGGTATGGCACTGGCGAACAAAAGCCATGAGGAGAGCAACTGGCAAATCTGGCGGAGATGAAAGAAATGTTAATTGGTAACCCCTGATTTAAGAAGGCAGCCAAGAGGAGGTGGACATGAATTGCGCCCAATGCAAAGAAGAAGGCGATTGACTACATTCTGATCAATAAGTGGCGCATTGTACACGACATCTTAGTAGTACCATCACATCACTCCGGTAGTTGCTTGCTCAGAGCATGTCTCAACTTCAACGAAAGGGTGGAGAAGAAAGCGCTACAGATGGCGAATCAGAGACAGCAGCCAAAAATATTTGACGAGGCAATCTTGAAAGTGAACATTTTCAAGGAAGACTGGAGTCTTATAGATAACTGCGATGAAGATTATAAAAACTTGACTGATAAGTTGAGGCAATGTGTGAAATTAGCTGAGAAAGAAAGGCCGAAAAGAAGGAAGGGAAGAATCTCGGAGGAAACGCAGAACTTGCTAGAGAAGCGGAGGAATAGGAAGCGAAATGATGGTGACAAACTTGAGTACTCCCCTCCTCTGCAAGTTGATAAGATGACGACTAAAGGAGGACTTTGAGAAGTACCAAAATGAAAGGCTCTTAAAGACGGCTGAAGATCGCAGAAGCCTCAAAATATGCAAAAGGGAATTGACACTGTACAGATCAACAATAATGGCGCTGAAGAACAGGGACGGAAAAACCGGTAATTGACATAACAGAGATGGAAGCGGTGTGCAAAGATTTCTACACCAAACTGTTTGCATCTCAGATAAATGTCCCAGTATGAACAGTTCAGACAACGAGCATGCACTCCCAGTCCTTGTCAGCGAAGTTAGACATTCAGTTCACCAAATGAAGGAAGAAAAAGCCACAGATGGACTGAATCGAAATAAGAGCTGGAGGCCAAGATCTCTGGGAAACCCTTGCTCAGAGGTTTAGCCGTTACTAGAAAATGCAGAAGATACTGTGACATTGCACTCTATAGGATTTTAGAAAAATATGCTAATGAGTGTAAATATAATGTAACTGGAATATGCTTCATGCAAAAGGTCTCTTGTAAGGTATCATTACAAAGCTGATAATCTACTGAATGTGTTCATTCTGTTTGCATGAATGTATCATTCTTGTACCTGAAACTAGAAATATGAAATAACTAAGGGCCTATTGTAATTATGCAGTCTGGGCCATTAATGGTGGTTTGGAATCTTGATGGCTCCCATTAACCAGGACAATTGACTGTAGATGGCTCTGTTTTACTTGTAAGTCTTCCTGTATACGTGTGTGCTGGCAAGTGGGTAATGAAGTCTTACAGTGACATGTGATCATGTCATCTGAACTGGAATCCATTTTTAACCTGGTGTTTTTCCATTTAGGAGGAGGGGTGGGAACCCAGAGACGGACAAAGGATTCCCGCCTTATGCAAAAGATATATAAGAGGGTGGAACAGAACAAAGGGGGCGGCCATCATGAGAAATGCCCTAGCTACCACCTGAGCTGGAACAAGGGCTGCACCAGGGGAAAGGATTGTGCCGAGACTAGGAAGGTGTCCAGTCTGTGAAAGAAACTTATTGAAACATCTCTGAGGGTGATATTTTATCTGTATTCAGTTTTATTACTGTACTAGGCTTAGACTTGTGTGTTTTATTTTATTTTGCTTGGTAATTCACTTTGTTCTGTCTGTTACTACTTGGAACCACTTAAATCCTATTTCTGTATCTAATAAAATCACTTTTTACTTATTAATTAACCCAGAGTATGTATTAATACCTGGGGGAGTTTGGGGGGGGACGGACCAAACAGCTGTGAATCTCTCTCTATAGAGGGCAAACAATTTATGAGTTTACCCTGTATAAGCCTTATACAGGGTAAAACGGATTTATTTGGGGTTTGGACCCCATTGGGAGTTGGGCATCTGAGGCCTGGTCTACACTACGAGTTTAGGTCGACTTTAGCCGCGTTAAATCGAATTAAGTCTGGACACGTTCACACGACAAACCCCTTTCTTTCGACTTAAAGGGCCCTTTAAACCGGTTTCTTTACTCCACCTCCGACGAGGGGATTAGCGATAAAATCGGCCTTAGGGGGTCGGAATTGGGTTAGTGTGGACGGAATTCGACGTTATTGGCCTCCGGGAGCTATCCCACAGTGCTTCACTGTGACCGCTCTGGACAGCACTCTCAACTCAGATGCACTGGCCAGGTAGACAGGAAAAGCCCCGCGAATGTTTGAATTTCATTTCCTGTTTGCTGAGCGTGGAGAGCACAGGTGACCACGCAGAGCTCATCACCACAGGTAACCCTGATGGAGTCCCAGGATCGCAAAAGAGCTCCAGCATGGACAGAACGGGAGGTACGGGATCTGCTCGCCATATGGGGAGATGAATCAGTGCTGGCCGAACTCCGAAGCAGTAAACGAAATGGCAAAATATTAGAAAAGGTCTCCAAGGCCATGAAGGACAGAGGCCATAACAGGGACGCACAGCAGTGCCGCGTTAAAATTAAGGAGCTAAGGCAAACCTACCACAAAGCTAGAGAAGCAAACGGAAGGTCCGGGGCTGAGCCGCAAACATGCCGCTTCTACGCGGAGCTGCATGCCATTCTAGGGGGTGCAGCCACCACTACCCCAACCGTGTGCTATGAGTCCCTCACTGGAGAAACACACAGGGAAGCGGTTTCGGGGTACGAGGAAGAGGAGGATGAAGATAATGTAAATAGCTCACAGCAGCAAGGAAGCGGAGAAACCGGTTTCCCCAACAGCCAGGATATGTTTATCACCCTGGACCTGGAACCAGTAACCCCCGAACTCACCCAAGACCCTGGGGGCACACAGGGGACCTCTGGTGAGTGTACCTTTGTAAATATTACACATGGTTTAAATGCAAGCGTGTTTAATGATTAATGATTAATTTGCCCTGGCAATCGCGGCCAGTACAGCTACTGGAAAAGTCTGTTAACGTGTATGGGGATGGAGCGGAAATCCTCCAGGGACATCTCCAGAAAGCTCTCCTTCATGTACTCCCAAAGCCTTTGCAAAAGGTTTCTGGGGAGGGCTGCCTTATCCCGTCCGCCATGGTAGGACACTTTACCACGCCAGGCCAGTAGCACGTAGTCTGGAATCATTGCATAACAAAGCATGGCAGCGTACGGTCCCGGTGTTTGCTGGCATGCAGACAACATCCATTCCTTATCGCTCTTTGTTATCCTCAGGAGAGTGATAACATTCACGGTCACCTGGTTGAAATGGGGCAATTTTATTAAGGGGACATTCAGAGGTGCCCCTTCCTGCTCTGCTGAACAGAAATATTCCCCGCTGTTAGCCACGCGGTGGGGGGGAGGGGTGAAGTGATCATCCCAGAGAATTGGGTGTGTGGGGGAGGGGAATTAGTTGGGTTTGTGCTGCATGTTAACCCTGAAACCGCAGCCCCTCCTTTTACATTGCAAACCCATTTTAAATGGCCAACCCAACGGGTGCTTGGTATGGTTAATGAGAGCAGTACTGTTTGAAACCATCCCCACATGTTAAGAAGGTTAAAGCCAAACGACTGTCTTACCATGGCTGCCTGCAAGCTGAAATCTGTGGCCTGGCACTGCGTGAGTGATCTCTCACACCAAACCAGCAGGCCCTCAATATAAGAGGATAAATGCGACCTTGTAACGAAAGCACATGTGCTGTGTAATGTGAACAGCAAAATTTAACGTGAAAGAGTGTACCCATTGTTCTCTAAAATGTGTCTTTTTTAACCACCTCTCCCTTCTCCTCCACCAGCTGCAAATCTTTCTCCGTCACAGAGGCTAGTGAAGATTCAAAACCGAAAGCGAAGGACGCGTGATGAAATGTTTACAGAACTACAGACTGCCTCCCACGCTGACAGAGCACAGCAGAATGAGTGGAGGCAGTCAATGACTGATTATAGAAAAGCCCAATATGAGCGAGAGGAGAGGTGGCGTGCTGAATCGCGGGCTGAAGATGAGAGGTGGAGTCAGCTTGCACACAGAAGGCAAGAGTCGATGCTCCGGCTGCTGGAGCATCAAACTGATATGCTCCAGCGTATGGTTGAGCTGCAGGAAAGGCAGCAGGAGCACAGACCGCCGCTACAGCCCCTGTGTAACCAACAGCCCTCCTCCTCAAGTCCCATTGCCTCCTCACCCAGACGCCCAAGAACACGGTGGGGGGGTCTCCGGTCACTCCACCCTAGATGATTTCCCAAGCAATAAGTGCTAAAGTTTTAAAGTTTTAAACTGCAGTGTGTCCTTTTCCTTCCCTCCTCCCCCACCCATCCCAGGCTACCTTTGCAATTATCCCCCTAGTTGTGTGATGAATTAATAAAGAATGCATGAATGTGAAGTAACAATGACTTTATTGCCTCTGCAAGTGGTGCTTGAAGGGGGGAGGGTAGGGGAGGGTGGGGTGGTTGGTTTACAGGGAAGTAGAGTTAACCGGGTGGGTGGGGGGGGCGGAGATTTCATCAAGGAGAAACAAACAGAAGTTTCACACCGTAGCCTGGCCAGTCACAAAACTCGTTTTCAAAGCTTCTCTGATGCGCACCGCGCCATGCTGTGCTCCTCTAACCGCCCTGATGTCTGGCTGCGCGTAATCAGTGGCCAGGCGATTTGCCTCAACCTCCCACCCCGCCATAAATGTCTCCCCCTTACTCTCACAGAGATTGTGGAGCGCACAGCAAGCAGCAATAACAATGGGGATATTCTTTTCGCTAAGGTCTGAGCGAGTCAGTACGCTGCGCCAGCGCACTTTTAAACGCCCAAATTCACATTCCACCACCATTCGGCACTTGCTCAGCCTGTAGTTGAACAGGTCCTGACTCCTGTCCAGGCTGCCTGTGTACGGCTTCATGAGACATGGCATTAAGGGGTAGGCTGGGTCCCCAAGGATCACGATAGGCATTTCAACATCCCCAACGGTTATTTTCTGGTCCGGGAAGAAAGTCCCTTCCTCCAGCTTTCGAAACAGAACAGAATGCCTGAAGACGCGAGCATCATGTACCCTTCCCGGCCAGCCCACGTTGATGTCGGTGAAACGTCCCTTGTGATCCACCAGGGCTTGCAGCAGCATTGAAAAGTACCCCTTGCGGTTTATGTACTCGGTGGCTTGGTGCTCCGGTGACAAGATAGGGATATGGGTTCCGTCTATCGCCCCACCACAGTTTGGGAATCCCATTGCAGCAAAGCCATCCACTATGGCCTGCACGTTTCCCAGAGTCACTACCCTTGATATCACCAGGTCTCTCATAGCCCTGGCAACTTGGATCACAGCAGCCCCCACAGTAGATTTGCCCACTCCAAATTGATTCCCGACTGACCGGTAGCTGTCTGGCGTTGCAAGCTTCCACAGGGCTATCGCCACTCGCTTCTCAACTGTGAGGGCTGCTCTCATCCTGGTATTCTGGCGCTTCAGGGCAGGGGAAAGCAAGTCACAAAGTTCCATGAAAGTGCCCTTACGCATGCGAAAGTTTCGCAGCCACTGGGCATCGTCCCAGACCTGCAACACGATGCGGTCCCACCAGTCTGTGCTTGTTTCCCGGGCCCAGAATCAGCATTCCACGGCATCAACCTGCCCCAGGAACACCATGATTTCCACATTGCTGGGGCCTGTGCCTTGTGAGAGGTCTAGGTCCACGTCCATTTCCTCACCACTCTCGTCGCCGCGCTGCAATCGCCTCCTCCTCGGCTGGTCCTGGTTTTGCTTTGGCAAGTCCTGGCTCTGCATATACTCCAGGACAATGCGCGTGGTGTTCATAGTGCTCATAATTGCCGCGGTGATCTGAGCGGGCTCCATGATCCCAGTGCTAGCTATGGCGTCTGGTCTGAAAAAAGGCGTGAAACTAGTATCTGACGGACCAGGGGAAGGAGGAAGGGAGGGAGGGGCGAGTGACGACATGGCGTACAGGGAATTAAATTCAAGAAAGGTGGCTTTGCATCAGGGAGAAACACAAACAACTGTCACACAGAATGGACCCGCCCCAGAGATTTAACTCAAAAGCCTGGGTTTAGCAGGCCATTGATTTGATGGAGGCAGGGGGGAAGGAAATGAATACAGAACAAATCTATTTTTTACATCTTAAGACGACGGTGCAGCATGACTAATAGCCCTCGGCATTTTCTGGGTGCTTGGCAGCAAATACTGAGCGCTTGGCAGTTAGCCTTCAGGCCTATTGCACGATCTGCTGCTCAGGGAAGACTCTGCTAACGTGCGATGAGCCAACAGGGCGCGTGGCAGAAAATGGCATACTACGACTGATAACCATCATCATCAAGACAGTTCCATAGGGCTGACCTCCAAAGAGATGGGAAGATTTTATTGTATAAAGACATGGCCACACATGGAGAAGGAAGGCCAGGATGTGAGAAGAATAGAAGATGTGTTGTGATAGGCGCCATCTATATGAGGGCTGATGGATCAAAGTGATCAAGGCTACAGCTTGTATTGTCCAGGAGAGGGCTGGGCAGTACAGCACATACATTTCTGGGGGGGGGTGGAAATCGAAGACTGCGGGTATGCTGGAATCACCCTGCAGTATAACAAAAGCTGGTGGGAGCCAGCATGTAATCAAGAAAATATGTACTAAATAAATATGTAACATGTGGCTGACAGGCTGCACTTGCACACACTCAGCATGTGGCTTGCATGCTGGAAGGCTGTCTGTGAGCAGCGGAGGCGGAGGGGGGGAGAAGAGCTCCTTCAGCAAGGCATTGAGAGGCATCGGAGCCTGCAGGGCAAGGGCGACATAGCTGCTCATTACTCTGGATTGTCACAGGTGACACAGATGCAAGATGCTTTGAATTTAATTCAGTAACAAGTTAATCAGTGCACTGAGACTAGTTTAGATCAGGACGGAGGCTTAACAGTGCTCAGCACTGCATTACAGAAGTGATTTGATTCCTGGCCGCTTTGTATTTTCTATTTGTCCTTCTGCAAGCAAACAGACATTTGACTTGCTTTGATGCAGTTAAGATTAAGTGACCTGAAGCAATTTTTACAAGAGGTTATAGTAATGTATTTATGCTCTAGATAATTAGGGCAAGAAGAATGGTCTTATAATTAAAGCATGGGATCAGAAGCTGGAAGCAGGGTGTATTTGATTTAAAACGTGATTTAAATCACTAGTCAGGAAGACTCGATTTAATCATGGATTTCTACATAAAAGTGTATTCTTGTTGGTTGTTATAACCTTAATACATATTCTTCACAACTAAGAAATAGATGGAGGTTTTATTTTTAGAAGGTACACACTATACATTTTTAAAGTGATTTATTTTGAACTCTTTTCAGATTAGTTTTATGGCTATATCAGAAAATGAATGATTGTTTGGTTATTTCATTTGCCAAACGGTAACTAAAACAGATATTTATGAAGTCACTGGGAAGTGAACTATCGCCAATTCAACAGGTTAATCATTACTATTTGGAGGATTTTCTTGCCAGGCTGTATTAGGAGAACATCACCAGACAGACATTTAAATTGTTTTATTTAACTAAAACAATAACGTTATGTATTCTGGATTTTTCTTCAACAGCAAACATAACATTTTAATAAGACAAACATGAATTTTTGAATTTAGTTAAACATTCACATTTTTTAAAATCAGGTTTGTTTCTGTTAAAATTGTTTTTAACTAAAATACTTAATGAATTTTCTTAAAAAAACAAACAAAAATTAAATCAACTATGTCAGCTAGGTCAACATGAGAAACTTAAAATATTGGCTTCTGCAGCTAACTCAGCCGTCTTCACCTTCATTTCCCTGTTTGGACTAATTCATTCCAAATGGAGAAATCATTTGGGACCTGAAAAAAAGTAGGAAAGCTTGTTTTTCTTTTCCAGATTATGAACAAAGGAAGAAAATATTCTTTCTACCAGCAGAAGAAGCTACTGCTGTTAAAAGTGAGATCACTTCAACAGTCTCTGAATCTAAGTGCTTAAATGACTTCCACCAGTTCACTGGTGTGACTTTCTTTAAAACATCAGCAGCAAACATATTTCTTGAATGGTTCTTATTCCCAAACTGAGTCTCCTTTACAGCCTGCTGCATTTATAGGTTTTCCCTTCTAGTGAGAGAATGGTATGGTAGATCTCAAATCAATGAAGGCTACACTAAGGGCTGGTCTACACCCAGCCGCTAGTTCGGCAGCTGGGGATCGAAGTTCCAGGTTTGACTTATCGCGTCTGGTCTGGACGCGATAAGTCAAACCACGAAGTGCTCGCCGTCGACTGCGGTACTCCAGCTCAGCGAGAGGAGTACCGCGGAGTCGACGGGGAGCCTGCCTGCCGCGTGTGGACCGCGTCTGAACCGCGGTAAGTTCGAACTAAGGTATGTCGAATTCAGCTACATTATTAACGTAGCTGAATTTGCGTACCTTAGTTCGAATTGGGGGGTTAGTGTGGACCAGGCCTCAGAAAGACCTCAAGACTTCTAAAATATGCTGCTCAAACAGTTTCACTTTTGTTTCTACTGCCTGTCCCTCCCTTCTCACATTTATCTCCAGACTTCTTCTCCTTGTCCAAATTTATTCCGCCCCCAACAATCTTCTATTCACTGAACTTTTTGAAACTTTATATTTTTAGAGAGAGGTAAGGGATTGACTTTGTACACAAATTTGCAGAGGGACAATAGGGTTGAGGTCTGTTATTTCTCACCTTAATATATTATTTATTTAAAAACATTTTTGCTGTTAACAAGCATGTTATCTGAAAACACAAATCCACAGTTTGAGAACTGCAAAACTAAGCATCTCTGATGGTATCTTCTAGACTGAGCCCCACTGGATAGATAGAAAGATTAACCTAAATAATCTATACAGAAGCCCCTGGAACCTCATAAGATTGGGTCCCTAATCCATGAACTATTGGAACTCATTTACAAAACTTTCCTTAAACATTACATGAATATATTTTCTGATACTATAGAATTAGAATTTATAATCCCTATTCCATGATGAGAGATCGTTGAGCTATAATTTATCTTAATTAAAACTACCTTTAGATAAGTTTTTTCCTCAGAAAGCATTTTATCAAAAAATGCGATTTAAATTAAAAAAAAAAATTTTTTTTTTTTTTTTAAATCATTGATTTTTATCCACCCTGGCAGGAAGACCTTTATGACCTACAGAGACAGTTGTACTATTCTAGGATACTGGTTTTCAACCTTTTTTCATTTGCAGACACCTAAAAAAATTTCAAATGGAGGTGCAGAGACCTTTGAAAGTCTTAGACAGTCTGTGAACCTTCAGGTTCACGGACCACAGGCTGGGGGAAAAAACCCAGTTACTTACCTTCTGTAATCGTTGTTCTTCAAGATGTGTTGCACATCCATTCCAATGTAGGTGTGTGTGCACTCCAAGCACAGCTGCCAGAAAGTTTTCCCTCAGTAATATCTGTCAGGTCATCTCTGGCACAGTGTGTCCATAGCACTGGTATAAAGGACCCCACCGACCCCAATCCCCTCAGTTCCCCTTTTACCAGAGTTGGCCAGAAAGAAGGTAGGAAGGCCGGTCTTGGAATGGACATGTGCAACACATCTCAAAGAACAATTACAGAAGGTAAGTAACTGTTTTTCCTTCTTTGGAGTGCTTGCACATGTCCATTCCAATTTAGGCGACTCCCATGCAGCTGTACAGGTGGCGGGCTTGGAGTTCATTGACATGCTGACGGCAACACAGCTCGACCAAATCGGGTATCATCCCTAGCCTGCTGAGTGATGGCGTAATGAAAAGCAAATGTGTGCACTGACAACCAAGTCACTGCTCTGCAAAGGTCCTCAATAGGGACCTGTGCTAGAAACGCCGCTGAAGATGCTTGCATCCTTGTGGAATAAGCAGTAAAGAGTGGGGGGTGGGAACACCCACCAGTTCATTACACGTGCAGATACATGACGTGATCCACGATGAAATTCTTTGAGCTGAGATAGGGAGACTTTCATCCTATCTGCAACCGCTAAGAACAGCTCAGTAGATTTCCGGAACTGTTTGGTCCTTTCTATGTCGAAAGGCAGTGCACAACTAGCATCCAATGAGCGGATGATCTGCTCTTCTCCGTTAGCATGTGGTTTCGGACAGAAAACTAGAAGGAAGATAGCTTGATTGCTATGAAATTGGGAGACCACCTTTGGAAGGAAAGTTGGGTGAGAACGCAACTGCACCTTATTCTTAAAGAATACCATGTATGGTGGCTCCGAAGTGCGGGTACAGATTTCCGAAACCCTTCTGGTCGAAGTAACGGCCACTAAGGCGGTCACCTTCCAGGAGAGTTATAGCAGCAAGCAAGATGCCAGCAGCTCAAATGAGGGGCTCATAAGCTTAGATAAAACCAGGTCAAGATCCCAGAGCGGGACCCGCTGTTGTACCTGGGGGAACAACTTCTCAAGGCCCTTAAGGAAACGGTTAGCAATATTGCTTGAAAAAATGGATTGGCCATTCACCCAAGGGTGAAAAGTAGAGACCGCTGCCAGGTGGACTCTAATGGACGACACGGTTAAACCTTGCTATTTTAAGTGTTGTAAATACTCTAGAATGAACGGCAGTGACAATCGCGTAGATGAAACACTTCTGAGAAGATGAGCTAGAGAACCGCTTCCATTTTGCCAGTTAAGTGGCCCTGGCAGAGGGCTTTCTGCTTCCTAATAGAATCTCATGGACCTGCTCCAAGCAGGCTAGTTCTGCAAGGTTTAGCCATGAAGCTTCTGGGCCATCAGGTAGAGGGATCCACGGTTCAAGTGGAGCAGACAATGACTATGGTCCTCAGAGATCAGTGGGACTGGTAACATTACTGAGAGGTCCAGCAAAGTGGCGAACCAATGCTGTTGGGGCCAAGCCAGAGCTATCAGAATGACCCACGCTCAGTCCAGCTTGATCTTCAGCAGGACCTTGTACACAAGCAGAATAGGAGAGTGACCCATCCATGGAAGAACAAAAGCATCTGAGTGTGACCCGAAGCTATGACCCAGAAAGCAGAACTGGTGACACTTCCTGTTGTGTCTTGTCACAAATTGATTTGGGGAGTCCCAGACTGCTGGAAAACAAGCTTCATGACATCTAGGTGAAGGGACCATTCATGCAAATCTGAGAAGGATCTGCTGAGGTGATCTGCTAACTCCTTTTGTGCTTCTGGTATGTAGGAGGCCTCTAGGTGAATCAAGTGGGCTAAGCAAAGATCCCACAACTGAACTGCCTCCCTGCTCTATATCATGATATAGAACAGGGATATAGAACATGGCTGTCGTGTTGTATGTTAGAACAGATACATTTGTGCCTGTAACATGAGGCTGAAATGCCTGACAAAAGCCAGGCGGACTGTCCTGAGCTCCTTAACAGTGATGTGTAGAGACAGCTCTTCCGGGGACCAAAGGCCTTGAGTTCTGAGAGGACCCAAGTGAGCTCCCCAGCCTACTGCTGATGCATCTAAGACTGGGGACAGCTATGGGCAGGACCATGAATCATAGAATAGCAGGGTTGAAAGGGACCTCAGGAGGTCATCTAGTCCAACCCCCCGCTCAAAGCAGGACCAATTCCCAACTAAATCATCCCAGCCAGGGCTTTGTCAAGCCTGAGCTTAAAAACCTCTAAGGAAGGAGATTCCACTACCTCCCTAGGTAATCCATTCCAGTGCTTCATCACCCTCCTAGTGAAAAAGTTTTTCCTAATATCCAACCTAAACCTCCCCCACTGCAACTTGAGACCATTACTCCTTGTTCTGTCATCAGGTACCACTGAGAACAGTCTAGATCCATCCCCTTTGGAACCCCCTTTCAGGTACTTGAAAGCAGCTATCAAATCCCCCCTCATTCTTCTCTTCTGCAGACTAAACAATCCCAGTTCCCTCAGCCTCTCCTCATAAGTCATGTGCTCCAGCCCCCTAATCATTTTTGTTGCTCTCCACTGGACTCTTTCCAATTTTTCCACATCCTTCTTGTAGTGTGGGGCCCAAAACTGGACACACTACTCCAGATGAGGCCTCACCAATGTCGAATAGAGGGGAATGATCACGTCCCTCGATCTGCTGGCAATGCCCCTACTTATACAGCCCAAAATGCCGTTGGCCTTCTTGGCAACAAGGGCACACTGTTGACTCATATCCAGCTTCTCGTCCACTGTAACCCTTAGGTCCTTTTCTGCAGAACTGCTTCCTAGCCATTCGGTCCCTAGTCTGTAACAGTGAATGGGATTCTTCCATCCTAACTGCAGGTAGCTACACTGAAACCAGTGACGCCTGGAGTGTTCTAAAGTGTAGCCTCGGGTACTGCACTAAATAAGTGCATGCAGCCGTATGACTCAAGAGTCTCAGGCAACTCCAAGCCGTCGTCATCAGGTGATCCTTGAAGTAGACTATGAGCACCATAATTACTTGAGAGCGCCCTTCTGGGAGAAAGGCTCTGGCTTGGACAGAGTCGAGCACCGCCCCGGATAAATTCTATCCTCGGTACCAGAGTAAGGGGTAGATTTCTGCATATTTATAAGTAAACCCATGTCCCGGAAGGTCGACTGGATGAGTTGTATGCTGGACTCAACTTGAGCCCTGGTCTGTTCTCTGACCAGCCCCTTGCCTCCTCAAGAAGGCCACTACAACCGCCATGCACTTTGTAAATACTCATGGGGCAGCCGACAGGCCAAAGGGGAGAACGGCGAATTGGTATTGCATGTGATCCATGACAATCTGAGGAACCTTCTGTGTCCCTGAAAAATCAAGATGTGAAAATAGGCGTCTCTCAAATCGAGGGGGGCATACGTGTCCCCTGGACCCAGGGAGGGGATGATGGAAGCCCAGGAGACCATGCAGAACTTCAGCTTCTTGAGGTAACTTAAGTTGGCACAGCTTGAAGATATGTCTGAGACCTCCCTTGGCTTTTGGGATTAGGAAATAATGGGAACAGAACCCCAACCCCTTAGATTCCGTGGATCCTTTTCCACGGCTCACACCCATAGGAGTGACTGTACCTCCTGGGCCAGAAGTTGCTCGTCAGAGGGGTCCCTGAAGAGGGACCAGGGAGGATGGGGGTGTAAGAATTGAACTGGATGGTATCGCTCACTTCCACCATGCTCGGAACCCAACGGTCCAATATGGGACCATGCCCAGAGGAAGTGGGACAAGTGGTCTGCAAAACAAAGGGTAAGCTGGATCCGAGGTTTCTAACATGGGTAAGGCATCCTTGAGCACCCCATCAAAATGCCTGCTTAGAGTATCCCAAATGTGTGGGAGGAACAGGCATTGACGTTGAGGACGACATGGGTGAAGGCCTATACCTGAAGCCCTTACTCCTCTTCCTCTGATCCACCAGCTCGGCAGGACTAAGGAAGGATCAGGAGGATTGCTGGGGCTTATAATGCTTTCTCGAAGTCACCAAGGTGTATAAGCCCAGGGACTTCAGAGTAGCCCTGGAATCCTTGAGGCCATCGAGCTTGGAGTCTGTCTGCTCTGAGAAGAGCTAAGTGCCCTCAAAGGGATGGTCCTGGAGGCTCTCCTGAACCTCATGTGGGAGGCCCAAGGATCGGAGCCAAGAACTCCTATGCATGACCTCTGCATAGGCCATGGACCAGGCAGCCAAATTCACAGCATCCAGGATGGTTTGCAAGGAAGTCCTTGCTATCAATTTCCCCTCCTCAACCAAAGAGAACTCCCTTCTGGCTTCTTTGGGCAATGAATCTTTAAACTTTAAACACAGAGTCCCATGTGTTAAAGTCAAATCTTCTCAGGAACTCTTGCTGGTTAGTGATCCTGAGCTGCAAACCCCCCGTCGAGTAGACCTTCCTCCCAAACAGGTCTACTCCTTTGCTTTGGGGGTCCCTCCTTATAGCCCCTGCTGCTCTCGCTCTCTGGCAGCAGAGACCACCAAGCATCCCGGGGAGTGAAGAGGGGGGGGGGGAAATGGGTATACAAAAATTCATATCCCTGAGCTGGGACAAAATACTTCTTCTCGGCCTTCTTGGCCATGGGAGGCAGGCATGCCGGGGTCTGCCACAGGGCCTTTATTGGGTCCATGATGGCCTTGTTGAGAGGAAGGAGCATTCTTGACAGGACGGCCGCAGTCAAGATGTCCACCAAAGAGTAAGAGGACTGCTTAACCTCCTCCGCCTGAATGCCCAGGTTTTGAGCCACTCTTTTGTGACTCTCCTGATGGGCCTCAGTTGCTGCGGGAGGGGGATAAAGTCTGCTCCTGCCACAGCCTCATCAGGGGAAGAAGATGAGGAAGCGGCCTGAACTAGCAGGAGGCACTGATCCTAGCCTTCAGCACAGGCCAGGTCCTGTGGCATTGGCTCCTGGTACTCAGCACCAGCCTCAGGAACCCCTGGATTGGACTCTGATTAAACAAGCGGCAGCACTCTTCCCTCAGAGGCCAACAAATAGAAGCGCCTGACCAAGGACCCTGCATTGGGGAAAATGCCCATGAGTTCCAGAAGGGCCACTGCACCTGCTACTGGCTAGAAGGCCAAGCAGTCGACAGCATGTCCTGGCCCGTCGCCAGGTACTGACGACCTGCATACCGGGGCTGCCTCCTGGAGCAGGAGACATACGACCCCACCTCTGACTCTGAGGAGGAGGAGTCTCTGTCTGGAGACCATGAAGGAGCGGTTCCCACCAGTGCCAGCATGGAGAAGATCAGGACGGGGCCATCATGGCCAGTTTCCCTTTAGAGGGTACCGAGGGCCTCGGTATCAAGCTGCAAACAATAGCCGCAGTCTCTTCTGCACCCTGGTACAGACACCGCTGACTGTTGTACTACCAGTGACATCAGCACCAATAGTGAGAGTAAGTCTCTAGCCTCAGCAAAAGCCTCTGGCATGGGTGGCACCGCCAAAGTGCCTGTACCATGCTGCCCCTCTGGTACAGATGGATCGTCCAGTGCTGGGCTCAACAGTGCCTGCAAAGGGGCTGGAGTTAACTGTGCCAGCTGAGCTGCTGGAGCCCGGAGTGGCCCAACGTGGGTTGCACTTTGCTCTAGTCTCCATGCCTGGCCATCTTCAGGGTTGGGGAACATCCTCACTTGGCAGGCATCGTCTTTGTTTTTTCCTTGGCACTGGAGATGGTGAACAGTGCCAAGATTCCCAGACAGTGGCAGGCATGCGCCTCACCGACACCGAGGTGCTCAGTGCGGAGTCTGAATGGCCCAGGTCCGAGGGAGGTCTGAGTGCTGCTTCCATCAAAATGGACTTCAGCCTAGCATCCTGATCCTTTTTAGTACGGGGTTTGAAGTCCCTGCAAATCTTGCAGCGCTTCCAAACATGAGTTTTCACTAAGCACTTAAGGCAACCGGACTGCGGGTCATTCAGAGGTATAGCCGTTCTGCAGGAGGCATATGGCTTAAAGCCCGGTAACCGAGGCAGGCCTTGGTACCAGAGTGGAGAAAACGCTGCTGATAATGGAGGAAAACTAACTCTAAAAGAAACTTAACCAACTATGAACAAGAATTATGTACAGAAATACAGAGAAAAAGTCCACAGAGGAAGACTTGCAAGAGCCAGCATAGACTATTTCCAGCGACCGTCATGGGCGGCAAGAAGGAACTGAGGGGGCATGGGGTCAGCAGCGCCCTTTATACTGGCGCTACGGATGTGCAGCCCCAGAGGGTGCCAGAGCCAACCCATCAGATCCCACCAAGGGAAAATTTTCCAGTAATTGTGCTCAGGGCGCGCACGCGCACACACACACACACACACACACACACGCACGCACACACACACACGCACACACACACACGCACACACACACACCCACCCACCCACTCCTACATTGGAATGGACATGTGCAAGTACTCAAAGAACCACCACCATGCTGTGGTAACGATAACTTTTCGCTCAACATAGTCTGCAACTTCCAGGGGTCCATGGACCACAGGTTGAAGACCACTGTTCTAGGACAATGAAAATCACAATCAGTGAAAAGAAGAAACCTGAGAACCAGTAAGAAGAGAGACCTAGAGTGGCAACCATGGACAGGAAATAAACAAATTTATAATGAGAGATTACTATAAAAGACAGGTGTGATTTTGTGCTTCAAATACAAATGCATCATGCCATGGAGCTGGGAAGACAACAGATCTCTCTGTAAACCTTTGCTGTGACGGAGACAGGAATAATGCATTTAGGACTGCACACCAAGTTACATGGAAGATGCTGTCACATTTGAGGGAGTTTAGGGAACAAAATTTATCACTAGGAGGAGCTGAGATGATGGAAAATAAAAAAATATACATATATACGCAAAGACAACTGGGACACAGATATAACAGCAGGCTGCAAATATTGAAAGGTGTAAGTACTTAAAAGAAATGTATTTATTTGGGTGGGTTTAACGGTACTAATAGCCTAAAACGAAGAAAAGGAAAAGTTGCGTTGAATTTTAGGGGATCATGGGGGGGGGGGGAGGGAGAAAAGAACAGTGTTCTTTCTCAAGGCAAACAGGAGAAGTTCCATCATGTAGCACACCTACAATTACAGAATTTTCCTACTGTGTGGAATTATTGAGCTATGACAGGCATGGAGCAGATGAACCAACATATCTTCTACACCTCTAGTTTCTACATGCCAAAATGCATGCCAAAAACATGGACTTTTAGGTTCCGCCTTTCATGTCATAATTCATGGTATCAGTAATACAATGCTTAATTAAGGAATACAACTAAATACAAGCAGTGATGTTATAACTTACAGCAGGGGAAAAATAAGAATGAGAATAAGTCTTTCAAGCCATGCAATTACCTCCATGTTCAGTAAACTTCGGGTTGGAGAGGATCATCTTGCAAAACTTGAGCCCATTTTTGTACTGTTTTTGTTCGTAACATTTCTAGAAAAAAAAAAAAAAGAGGGTCAGATTATACTACTGAAAGTGCTTTTAAAACAGAGTAGTCCATCAAAATAGACTAATACAAAATAATTCATCAGATCCTTCAGTGACAAAACACCGATCAGACCACTAATTAAAATTCTGTTTAATTCTGCTCCCTTGACACTTTGTACGTTGTTTCTCTTAGATAGTCAGGTTAGTGAATGCATATGTGTTTGGACATTGCATATCATTAAGGATGCTGCCAGAATACAAAATAGGTTTTTGGAAAGTAATATGATCGGATGTAGCTACAGTATTCCCATGGGTACAGGAACGGCAAGGAGGAGTGTGGATGGATTTTGATGTGGAAGAGAGTTTATAGATTCCCAATTATTCACTGACAAAAAACATAATTAACAAAGAGTTAATGCTACCTAGTAGTATCTTGTGCCCTTCTAGAACACTTAGTTAATCAAAACACAAACTTCTGAAAGCCAGGAAACAGAGTTCAAATATAGATGGTGATGCAATCTTAACTCTGCCCCCTTAGAGCTGGCAATAACTACCAAGAATTACTGCAGCTGCATCCAGTGTGTTAGGTGGAGTTATGCCGAATGGTAGAGGCATTAGCTAATCACAGGTCTTCTAAACAGCACTGTGATGGAGGGACCATGCCTCTCTGGAGGGCACTGAGCTTTTCTCCTGAACCCCAGGTGAGAGATCAAAGGAAAAAGCTGCACGTTACCTTGAGAGAACCAATATGCCTCATTTCAATGCTATGATGTTTGTTGTGCCAGTAGCGGGCCAACAGGGGTCTTCTTGCCATGGGGACTGTAGCCATGGGGACTGTAGACAGATGGGTTAGAGATGAGTGTTGTCTGCTTAACGATGGGCAAGTGAAAGTATAATGCTAAGTGGCATCATGCACATAAGGGCAAAGAGGCTGTAAAATTTAGTAGTAGCTATGGTATTCATTCTGTGGAGTAGGCTAATTATTTAAGCGTAGGACAGGTGTAAGTAGCTCCTGTTCAGAACAATGCAGAGGCAGAGTGCAAGTATGGGTGTACTGAAGCAACACAGAGCGGGCAGAGTCATGATTGTGTGGGCATGTACCTTCATTTTATTTCCTGGGAAGATGCACAGGGATCCGGGGGGAGGGGGGGGCAGTTCTCTTTGCAGGGATGATGGGATCAGGGACAACTGTTGAGTGGGATAGTTACTGCCTGAAAACTACCACTCTTGCATATCCTGGAAATGCATCCCACTGGTCACCTCAGGGTGAACACGATGGTAGAACAATACTGCTACATTTTGGGAATGTTTCTGTGGGAGTGTGCAGGGGGAAAACAAAGCAGGAAGAGATTCAGGCATTTTAAACAAACACCCTGTTCCTGATTTCAGTTCCACTGATTTTACCTATAATAATTATCTCTCAAAAGCCTGGAGTATCAGAAACCAAGAATTCCAGTCTCCAGTTCATATTGATTAACAAAGTCCAAGTCAAGGTTTCCACCATTTAGGATTTGATTAAAGATTGGGCTATCAAAAACCAGTGGGACAAAACTGTATGGCATCCAGTTGTTAACATCCATATTCAGAGAAGCATGAACCAAGGGGGAGGGTGGGGGGGGGCGAGTCTCACCAGAGGTACAAGTCCCCTTCCCTTAAAATTGGATTGAATATAGCATGTCCATCTTGTACAAGATCCTGAACAGCAGAAGAATAAAACCAGTTCTGATTTAAGTCACCCCAATGCACCCAAGACTTACTATGTGGAAGGACAGATTTGTTTACTCCACAGTAACATCTGCCAAATTTTAATCTGCGGAATTGTTTCATGTCATAGATAGCCAAAGCTATTTCTACTTGGTGAATGATTTGAGTACTTTGTTTGGAGGAAATTGTGATTTAATGATAAAGAATGTACAGATTTGGATCTGTCTCCATTTGTAAAGGCAGGGCAACATCTTAGGAGGAGGAAACAAATGCTTTACTTTGTGCTGCAACTTGGGCCATGAGTGATGGTCAGTGGAGATGTAATGGACCCACTGCTAATGGGGATTGTCAATGCTTCCCTTAAAGAAGGCAGGCTACCAGCTTCAATTAAAGAAACATTGATACAGTATATCCTCAAGAATTTATCATCCCATGTCTATATATCCCTGTGGAGTTAGAGGTTAATTATGGTTAAGATCATTCTCAATAGCTAGATGCTTCCAATTTCTTTCACCACAGACCTAAATTGGTGCAAATATTACTCCTGGTGGAATTCTGTATTATTCATTGAGAGCAACTGGTATCTAAAAAAAAAAAAAAAAAAAAAAAAAAAAAAAAAACCACCACCTCAAATTTGATCACGTCATGAAACCTGTCTTGCACATTGAGTGAATGAAATTCACAAACACACTCAATCACAGACAATTTCAAAATCTAATTGAAGAACTGAATGAAGAGGACTCCCCCTGCTTATTTGCCATTTCACTGCGCAGTTTGATGGCTCTTGAGAGGTAAAGTTATTTCTCATTTTTTCAAGCTCCTGGAACCAGTAAAATTATTTATGGAGGAGAAGCACAGAATACACTCCGAGCTTACAGATCCTGGGTGGGTTCTAGATTTGGCATTTCTTGCAGACACGCTGCTGCATTTGGATAAACTAAGAGCGGACTTACAAGGAAAATTCCAGTTGTTGTCTGATCCAGTGCAAAGTGAATTTGCGTTCATGAACCAACTGCAGTTGTTTCACAGACAAATGCTTGAGGGAGAGCTTACGCTTTCCCTCAATGTCACAACTTCAAGCCAGATCAAAA
>NW_020664368.1:4804207-4882329 GCF_002925995.2 Terrapene triunguis
TATTACTGTGGCTCTTTGGCAATGTACATTGGTAAATTCTGGCTCCTTCTCAGGCTCAAATTGGCTACCCCTGCTCTAGCCTCTCTGCTGAATTCAGACCTGGGGCATTACCATCTACCCATAGGCTCTGAAATGCACTTGAAGTTGTATGTGACATTCCCATGAGCTTCAAGGGACAAGTACTTGTCACACAGTGCACTAGTACTGGGTGTGCTCTCCACAGGCAGATTAAACTTCTGTCCTGGACATCAAATTCAGGAATAGACACAGCATGTTTCTTAAACCAAGTTTGAGGATCAGGGCCAAGTATTGTTCCCAAAGATCCTGAGGGAGATGGGAAAAAGGGGATTTAAGTTCTCTCTCTACCTAAACTATACTACTGATCTAAGGACTATTTATTTGAGAAAATATTTCTGTATTAAAGTTTAGAAGTCTGACAGCTACGAGAGAGGGCCCTTTGTGTTTGCTAAAGAGGGGGCAAGGGAACTAAGGTGACTGGAGAATGCACTGAGTGTCACATGAGGGTGCTTGCATTCCCCACGACACTCTGAAAGAGGTTTCCACATGATCACTACTAGTGGAAAAGTCTCACGGTTGGAAATGTACATATATCCTCAGACTCCTATTGGATACTGCAAGATGTGAGTTATATCAGCCTGAGGTATAGGACTTCAAGGCCTGGACCACTGTCAAAATGGCACTTTTGATCTGAAAAAACAGTGTCTACTTTTACTGTTACTGTTAGATATATTGTGAACTAGAAGGACTAAGAATTCCAGGTTTCTAAGGATAACTAGCATCTGTTTCTAGCCATAACAGTTCACAGTACATGAAAATTCACATCATGTCAATGTCCCTGTGTCATTTCATCCCCTGTGCACACACACATGCACCAACTTCCCCTGTTCCCAGTGGGTGCTCGACCCCCACAGCCCCTGGCCCTGCCCCTGCACCACACCACCCCCATTCCACCCTCTTCCCCCAAGTCCCCACTCCTGCCCCACCTCTTCTCCGCCTCCTCCCCTGAGCGCACCGCATCCCCACTCCTCCCCCTCCCTCCCAGGAAGTCCTAAGCACCAAACAGCTGTTAGGCGGCGGGGCAGTGGGAAGCACTGGGAGGGAGGATGAGGAGCGGGGACGTGGCGCGCTGTGGGGTGTGTGTGTGTGTGTGTGTGTGTGTGTGTGTGTGTGTGTGTGTGTGTGTGTGTGTGTGTGTGTGTGTGTGTGGGTGTGTGTGTGTGTGTGTGTGTGTGTGTGTGTGTGTGTGTGTGTGTGTGTGTGTGTGTGAGAGAGAGAGAGAGAGAAGGCGCGGAGGGGGGAGCTTGGCTGCCGGTGGGTGCAGAGCACCCACTAATTTTTCCCCGTGGGTGCTCCACCCCCGGAGCACCCACGGGTCGGCACCTATGTTCATACACTTGAACTTTAACCTGATTTAACAGCCAGGATCTTGAGAACTGTTAGAGCTCACACTTCAGATTACAAACTTTCAGTGGTGCATGATCTTCCAAATAGCAGCTAATATCTGAAGATTAATACATATGCTAACAGGGACAAAATTGAAGTGGTGGCAGTAAAGAAAGTAATTATACCTGAAATTTTTTTAAACCATTGATAATTGTGGTTTCCCTCCCCCAAAGAATTCCTGAAGGTGTTAAAGTCGCTGCTAACTTCATAAGTAATTCCTGTTCTATGAGCCAAGAACTGAAACAGGCCAATTAAATAGATAAAAATATTTAAAGGATCAAGCCTAGTATCTTTATTTACAGTATCTACATTGCCTCTTGCATTCTGCATCAAAGATGCAATGTAAGAACCACCTTCCTTGGTCAATTGAGTTTGCCAGAAGTCAGTCAAACATTTCAAATAGTCTTCTCCTGTGAACAAGCTGCATAACATATATGAAATTACACACATCTGGCTCAATATGATGTGACCAGATGAAATTTTCAATATGCTTAGATGCCAATTAATGGAAATAAAGTGAAATGATGAAAAATAAGTAGTTTTCCTACATCGTTTTGAAAGATCGACAGACCACTGAATCCAATCAACTGGACATTCAGCTCAATTCTAACCCTGAAGCTATTCAAGAGGCTAACCTGATAGCTGCATTGACCAGCCTGCACTTAATTAGTGAGCCCTTCTGTCTTGAGCACTGACATCCTGTGTAAATAGTGACATGCCAGATGACTGCCAGGGGGAAGAAAAAAAAAAAAAAAAAAGGGCACCCAGACAAGTTCAGCTACCTTTAAGTTGTTGGACAAATAAGTTTATATACTGTACTCTTGAGTTAAAGGGACATCACCAATAAAAATATTAGTGAGTAGTATTTTTAACTTAGTATTGACAGGACACCCGTAATAGAAAGATAACATGGTAATCTATTTTTCAGTTTCCTTTGAGAATCCTGAATTACTTATGGAGGAGCACTTTGTGTATAGTCACCAGTTTCTCGGAATGAGTGGGTCTTTCAAACAGCAACAGAGTATACAAAAATTTTGAAAAGGAAAATGAGACTAAAGTCACAAAAGCCAGTAGAGGGGCACGTTACACTTTAGTCCACTTCTTAAACTGACTAGATTCCAAGCTGGTGTCTCTACTGCCTATCTATAATTCTCATAGGCCTCATATGCTGTTGCATAGTACTGACAATTTGAAACAAAGAATAATATGCACAGTAAGGCTAAAAGTGGAGAGTCTAAAACCAGAAAACAGAGATTATTATCCAGAAATAGAAAAAAGCCGAAGTCAATACAAGTATATGGAAGTGGTAGGAGATAACTAGAAACTAAGTGAGGGTTAATGAAATTGCAGTGAAAGAGGAAACCTGTTCAAACCTGCAGAGACTGTTGGAAACAATTCTGTCAAAAATTTCCAAACCACTTTTTAACCACCATATCTTTTTTCTGGGGGCTTCACCTGGCGGTATGTGCTTAGAGACTGTGCTGAATGCAGATATTCTAGTCACAAATACATACTGTTCACAGACAATGGAGAAACATTAGTGTACTGACATGACAAATTTTTAAAAGTGCCAACATGAAATGACAATTTACAAGTAGAGCTTGCTTCACAGAGCACTTGTTTGGTAGTGTCTGTTTTAGATGTGTGTCTATCAAAAAGTATATAAAAGTTGTCTTAGACTTTAGGAGACTGCACAGTGATCTCCCACTTCTGTGCAGCCAGTGGTCTAGGCTCCCCAATGCCATGCTGGAACCTCCACATTTATTTGTCAAGTAACATTTGCAGAATTTTAAAATATTGTGTGCAGAATTTTAATTTTTTTTGGCACAGAATGCCCTCAGGAGTAGCTAATAAAACTAATAGTGGACTTTGACTACTTGCATCTAAACTGGACAAAGTCACCACCTGACAAGTTTCAGCAATTTCTCAACCATTTAAACAACTGCTTCTTCATACAATTCTACAGCATACAAATTAATAGTTTCTCCCCCTTAGGGCTTGTCTACATAGAAAAAATAACTTCTATAGTTATACTAGTATAACTCCAAGTGGATTCTATTATTTACAAGTGGCCTTTTTAGATTTAGCTTAATTCCCTGTTGAAGCAAATTAAGCTAAACTGAAAAAAGGCCACTGTTATTGCAAATTATAGCATCCACATGGTAAATTACACTGATAACTATACTGGTATAGCAATGCTGATAAAATTTCCCAAAGTAGACAAGCTCTTGTGCCTACCTAGGTAACATAGGAATTGGTTCAAGTAGTAACCATAGTTGAACCATTACATAACTATGACTGTGATTCAGTATGTGCAGAGAAATTCTACCAAAAACTAGTACTGTGAAATGAAACTTTAGGGGATTAAAAAAGAGAAAAGAGGAAGCAGTAACAAAACAGCAAAAATAAATAAATAAAAATCACAGGTCAAGTGAAGAACCCAAAATTCTGACCGGTTAAATGTCAACTGACCAGCTATTATTTGAGCTCCATCAAATACTCTATCAAGAATGCCCTGATGTAGGTATTGTGGTGCCATTTTTTCAGAACTTCATTTAATTGTGTTTCACATTTTTCTCTGTTAAAATAATGCAGTTAAGTAACTTTTCTGTAATTAGGCATAAGTAAGATCTCAGGTTGTGCTTACTAGAGACCATAAAGTCTTACTCTTTTTTTGTTGTCGTTACTGTACTAATAAATTAGTGCTTTAAAATAACCTGACCATTGACACTATTTGATCCATCAACTGACCAAATGTTTTTGGATAGGTCACATGTGCAACCCTAGACTCTGCAAAGAGGGTACTTGAGAATACCAGAGTTGCAGAAGAAATACATATGCAGAAACAGAGGAAGTATGGAAGACAAGGACACGATGCAGTATGGTTAAATGACAAGGTTCAAGGATGTTATCTGAGCCAAAGATATATCCTCCAGAATATGGAACTCCAACTCAGTAGCGTAGCTGGGGGGCAGCAGGGCAGCGGCCGCTCCCCCACCGAGCACAAGTGGCGCCTTTTTAATTTTACTCACTTGGGAGCGGGAAAAAAAAAAAAAAAGGCGCCACCCACTGCGGCGCTTTTACTGACAGGGGGCGCTCCAGGTCTTTGGCGGCGGGCCCTTCACTAGCTCCGGGTGTCTTCAGCGGCACTGAAGCTTCATCGCCGAAATTCCGCCAAAGACCTGCGGAGCGAGTGAAGGTCCCGCCGCCGAAGTACCGAAGACCCAGAGCGCCACCCCGTCGGTAAAAGCGCTGCAGCCGGTGGTGCCTTTTTTTTTCCCCCCCCGCTCCCCCTGTTCTCTCCAACTCAAGTGAATCCTACGTAACAGGGGTCGGCAACCTCTCAGAAGTGGTGTGCCGAGTCTTCATTTATTCACTCTAATTTAAGGTTTCGCGTGCCAGTAATAAATTAACGTTTTTAGAAGGTCTCTTTCTATAAGTCTATAATATATAACTAAACTACTGTTGTATGTAAAGTAAATAACTTTTTTAAAATGTTTAAGAAGCTTCACTTAAAATTAAATTAAAATGCACAGCCCCCCGGACCGGTAGCCAGGACTTGGGCAGTGTGAGTACCACTGAAAATCAGCACGCATGCCATAGGTTGCCTACCCCTGCTATATAAAGTAGCAAGCTATTGTAGGTAACATATAAGATAGAGGTCAGGAAGGAATTTGAGAAGAAATGAGTAGTCCTAGACCAAAAAGCCCATATACCAAAAGCAGCAGCCTAGGATAGAATCCACACATACTACTAGAAAGAACAGAGCAATTAAGAACAATGACCAAGATACCCTGTAAGAACATTTTTTAACACAACATACACATATTGTTTCTAGGCATATACTAAAATAAAGCCAATTAACAAAATATACAAAATACAAGCTATGCAGACAATTAATACTTCAAGGAATTAGTTGGGAACAACTGCAAGGATAAAATAGAGAAATAAACACTGGGTAAGAAAAAAAATCAAGTTTTAAAATATCAGTACATTAAGATCAATTGGACAAGTGAATGGCAGCATGTGGATAAGCATTCAGGAAATAATCACGTATTAATCACTATGTAGATTATCAATTCACCTTTCACAAAAGGCAAACATTCATCCTCACTCAACTGCCATGTTATTTTTATCTGATTATCTATAATTAGACATTTGAAGATAAAATGGTGGTAATTTGCCTAAAATGCACTTGCCTAAAAATTCTATAAATTTAAAATGTTAATTATACAAGATATATTGGGAAGTGACTGCTACTATGAACTTGTTTGCTCCTAGTAAGAATAATCACCTAACTGTTCTAAAATTAGTAATTTATTTATAGCAAAGAGAGCAAGAGGAGTACTAGATTACTTAGTAAGATGCATACCATAACTATACAGTAAGCAGCAAATTGCTATTAAGAACTATTAAATCTTCAAATCTAAATGCTGCCCAAAGGCAACAAGAGAAACCAATCAAGAAACACCTGCCAGTACACATCAACAGCACACATCTGAGCTTAGACACTTAGATTTGTTTTCTTGTTAAGCACTCTGGCCTTGGCTAAATTGAACTTATTCCTTTAAAAAAAAAAATTCTTCACTATTGTTAACACCAGTAGTAGCAAGACAGACGCTCTAGGAGCAAATAACGAACCAGTGGTTGCTAGTAGTTTTACCACCATGACATGTGGACCTCCTCTGAGCAGGTATAGATGACAAGGTAATTTAAAACTCCTGGAGCTTTGTTCACACTAGGGGTAAGTCTATACAGCAGCTGGGAGGTATGATTCCCAGCTCATGGAGACATACATGCTTGAGCAGAGCTAGTGTTAGTGCCTAAAAGTAAGTCTGGATACAGCAGTATGAGGCTCAGGCTAGCTGCCCAAGTAGAACCCTGCAGATATGCACTCTGGTATGCATAACCTGAGCTGCAGCCTGTGTCGCCACAGACACGCAGCAATTTTTAGGAGCTAGCTCGAACAGAGTTTGCACATGTATGTCTACTAGGGTTGCCAATCCTCCTGGGTTCACCCAATCCAGAATTGGGCTCTATCTCCCGGAGACTAGTGAAGCCAAATGGAGATTTTAGGGCACTAAAAGACCGGCGATGCAGCAGGGCTAAGGCAGGCTCCCTCCCTGCGCTGGCCCCGCACCACTCCCGGAAGTGCCCAGCACATTCGTGCGGCCCCTGGGGGAGGGGGCAGGGGAGACAGGGGGTCTGCACGTGCTGCCCCCCTCCACACCCAAGTGCCAACTCTGCAGCTCCCATTGGCCGGGAACTACAGCCAATGGGAGCTGCAAGGGTGGCGCCTGCAGGCACAGAGCCCCCTGGCCTCCCCCCACCACCACCACCAGGCCGCAGGGATGTGCCAGCTGCTTCTGGGAGTGGTGCAAGGGCAGGTAGGGAGCCTGCCTTAGCCCCACTGCACTGCCGCCTGAGATAAGAGCCTCTCGGCCAGAGCCCACACCCCTCACCCCCTCCTGCACTCCAACCCCCTTCCCCAGCCCTGAGCCCCCTCCTGCAGCCAGCACTCAAAAGCCCCTCCCACACCCCAACCCCCTGCCCCCGCCCTGAGCCCCCTCCTGCACCTCATACTCCCTGCCCCAGCCCCCTCCCAGAGCCTGCACCCCAAACCCCCTCCCAGACCCCCCCCAGAGCCCAATCCCCTGCCCCAGCCCTGAGCCCCCTCCTGCACTCAAACTCCCTCCCAGAGTTTGCACCCCACACCCTGTTCTGTACCCCAACACCCTGCCCCAGGCTCAGCCCTCTCCCATACTCCAAACCCCTCAACCCCAGCCCAGAGCCCACAGCCCAACCTCCTGCTCCAGCCCAGTGAAAGTGAGTGAGGGTAGGGGAGAGCAAGTGACAGAGAGAGGGAGGGAGGAGAAGGATGGAGTGAGTGGGGCATAGCCTCAGAGAAGGGGGGAGGGCAAGGGTGTTTGGATTTGTGTGATTAGACAGTTAGCAACCTTAATGTCTACGCAAACTGGGAATCACATCACCCAGCAGCTGTGTAGACATACTCTACAACTGTTATATCACCCATGAGGCTGCACTAAGTGGGATTTTTTTAATATAATAATTAATACACAACAGCCTAAAGGATTTTTTAAAATATTTTTTAAATAACCTAGACCAAGAAAATATTTCAGACAAACTACAATGGATGACCCAAGAGATGGTTCATTTATAACACAAATTAAACCTAGAGTCCCTGGGCTGACCACTTACACGTTAAAAAAAAAAAAACCCCTTTAATGATGTTGCAGAGAACCCAATTCTGCTTTACTAGGCTGACAGTCATGCTCAACCATGTGGCTCAATGAAAAAAAGTGTTCCTGCATTTTAATGCCTTAAATCTAGTCCCTATATACCATGTGTTCTTGGTCAGTTGCTATCCAAGAGATGGCTGCATTTCAGGGATGAGGTGAACCCCTATACATCGGTTACATTTGTAAAGTGCTTTAGGATCCTCCTTGGAGCTGAGCGTGCTGTATAAGTGTAAGATATTATTATTAGCAACACACCTGAACAGACATCCCGAATTCTAGAGAGGTTTGAAATCTGAACCCAGATCAGGCTTTGACAATTCAGCGGTTTGTTTAACATGGGCCAAGTCAAAACCCTAGATCCACGCAACCGAAACTTTTTTTTCGTGGAGACAGAGAAGAAGGGGGGGGGGGACGCAAGGGGAAAGTGTCTCAAATTTGGTTTCAGACTTTGCAGCCCTCTGTCGTTACCAGTGTTCCCCGGAGACCCCGCGCCCCGGTTAGGAGCGCCCCGCGCTGCGGCCATGGGGAGCGGAGGCGGCTGGGCACAAAGCCGCGCGTCAGCCCGTTTGCTGCGGCCCCGCTACATCCCCCAGCCGGGGGCAGGCAGGCCCCTCATTAGAAGCGGCTGCCGGGCCTGCTCTGCCCTGGGCTCCCGCTAGACAAAGGAAGGAAGCGGGCGAGAGCCCGGAGGCGGCGGGAGCTCCAGCCTAGCCAGCGCCGCTACTCGGCGCACGGGGCCGGGGCCTCGCACCTGCTCCCGGGCCACAGAGGGAGCTGGCTTGACGGGCTGGGAGAGGGCGGGTGTCCCGAGCCGGGGCGGCCTGGCCGAGCGGGGCGGTCACTGACCAGGATCCGCTTGAAGAGGTTGCTCTCCTTGGGCGGCAGCAGCACGGACGGCATGGTGCGCTAGGGCAGCCCGGGCGGTGGGGAGAAGACGCGGCTCCTGCCAGTCGGCTGCGGCGGCTCTTTAACTCATTGGCCTGCGCCGCCCGGCCGGCTCCCCTCAATCACCGCGAGCGAGCGAGCGCGGCCCTTGTGCGCAGCTGCCGGGGAGGCCTCGCTTCCCAACTGACGCTGCAAAATGGCCGCTGGGATCCCCCTTGGCGCACGCGCAGATCCTGCTCTATATCCAGCAGCGTCCCGGGGGTGGGGGAGGTATCCCAGGAGGTAGAGAACTGAGTTTGGCCTCGCCCAGATTTGCCACCAACTCTCGCGATGTTATTATAATAAACCTCGGGGTTTGGTGCCTGAGTAGGTCAGTTTTACACCGTTTGTAGCGCTTGTGGTTAGAGAGGAACGCGACCCTCCCTCCCCTAACAAGGCAACATCCCAGGGCAAGGCCTGGTTGGTGGGCTCTGTGGAGGCCTGGGGCTGGCAGTGCAGCGTGGTGTTTGGCAGTGGGGGGCATTGGCAGTGTGTGACCTGTACCTGTAGGGTGACCAGATGTCCTGATTTTTATAGGGACAGTCCTGATTTTTTGGGTCTTTTTCTTATATAGGATCCTATTACCCCTCACGCCCTGTCCTGATTTTTCACACTTGCTGTCTGGTCAGAGGCAGCTCTATGTTTTTTGCCACCCCAAGCACGGCAGGCAAGCGGCTTTCGGCGGCACACCTGCAGGCGGTCCGCTGGTAACGCGGATTCGGTGGCATGCCTGCGGCAGGTCCACCGGTGCCGTGCCATCGGTGTCCCCGCCGCCGAATTGCTGCTGAAGCCGCGGGACTGGCAGACCTCCCGTATTCGCGCTGCCAAAAGCCGCCTGCCTGCCGCCCTTACAGCGGTTGCTGCGCTGGTGCCTGGAGCCGCCCCTGTGTCTGGTAATCCTAGATGAGACAGGATGGAAAATCCCATTATTCTGATTACGCTCTTGCCACTGTCCTTCCTCTCCGCCTTAGTGTCCAGTGTATGAAGAACTGTTCATGCTAGACCCACATCATCTGAGAGCCAGGAATCCCTACTTTCAAAGAGTACAATGCATTCCTCTCTACACAGAGTTTGTGTGATTAGTGGCTACTAAGATCTGGCTGGAATTTAAGGAGAGGATGGCAGGCTAGTAATCAGACAATTATGATTAGAACCTAGGGATGTCATCTAATGTATTCATTCATTTTTCAATGTTTGACATCTAATGTTAGCTATGTAAAACTTCCCAGTGACTTTTCCTATGTTTTGTGAGAGACAGGGTGGGTGAGGTAATATCTTTTATTGGACCAACTTCTGTTGGTGAAAGACAAGCTTACATAGAGCTCTTCTTCATTTTACATAAATTAACATTCAAAAATAGAACTATAAAACCCACAATTCACTACATTGGCTGGCATCCCCTATATAAAGATGATTTTTTTCTAACTTGTCAAAGAAGATGAATACTTCAACATACACTTCAAACACTGTCATAATCAGTAGTTTTCCAAAGAACTAGGCCACAGGCTACAAAAATTTCATTTTCCACACCCTAGTACAGGGTCGGCAACCTTCAGCTCGCGGCCCGCCAGGGTAAGCCCCCTGGTGGGCCGGGCTGGTTTGTTTACCTGCCATGTCCGCAGGTTTGGCCGATTGTAGCTCCCACATTCCAGGCCAAACCTTGCAGGCTTCTTGCAGCCCCTATTGGCCTGGAATGGTGAACCGCCGCCAGTGGGAACCGCGATCGGCCGAATGTTGCCAATCCCTGCCCTAGTACAATATCCTACTCACATGCAACCCCCATTCCAAACTAGGAGTTAGAGTTGATGTTTGCCTACAGTGGATAAAGACCATATTAGTAGCCTGGCATCCTGACATAATAGCCAACCTGTCCATTCTGACATATGGCTGTCAACATAGAGGGATTGCACCTAAGATGGGAGCATCATTAGGTTGTTAATGCCCTAATGGGGCATTACAGGCACTGGATCTGAAGACTGGGGAGGATTGTTCTATGTATATTTCTGTCTTTCTGTCTCTGGAGAGAAGAAAAGGGAATTTTAGGGTGAGTGCATTACATTCTCATTTCTAGGGATTGAAGAAAATATGGGGCATATTTTGTATGAAACTAGAAGAGAATTAAGATACACACCATGAACTAGTCATACATGAATAATAAAATATTGCCTTTCCTGTGGGATTTTTATTTATTATACGTTTTAGAGACTGCTCTGAAACTACCACAGCCCAAGCCATATGGCTATACTTTCCCCCTACAGTTATTTAGCATGTAGAAATTCCCTATAGGAGGTGAGCTCAACCTTTTTATGCTCCCCCAGAGAGATAACAACTTTCACCAGCTCCAAATGACTCAGTCAGCTCTTCCTCATTTCCACAAGTTATGTTCCACATACACCGCAACCTCCCGCAAAAAAATAGCAAAAGAGCTTGCTTCACAGAGCACTTGTTTGGTAGTGTCTGTTTTAGATGTGTGTCTACCAAAAAGTATATAAAAGTTGTCTTAGACTTTAGGAGACTGCACAGTGATCTCCCACCTCTGTGCAGCCAGTGGTCTAGGCTCCCCAATGTCATGCTGGAACCTCCACATTTATGTGTCAAATAACAGCTGGTCTGAGGTCATTAGGAACATAAGAATGACCATACAATTTATCTGCCATTTTGTTGCCCAGCCACCCAGTTTTGTGAGATCTGTTTGTAACTCTTCACAGTCTGCCTAGAACTTAACTATCTTGAATAATTTTGTATAGTCAGCAAATTTTGCCATCTCACTGTTCACCCGCTTTTCCAGATCATTTAAGAATATGTTGAAGAGCACAGGTCCCAGGACAGATCCGTGGGGGACCCTGCTATTTACCTTGCTCCATTGTGAAAAAGGACCGTTCTGTCCTGGAGTTTTAAAGGTCCAGATTCTCAAAGGTATTTAGGCTCCTAATTTCCATTCATTTCAATGGGAGATAGGCGCCTAGGTACCTTTGAGGATCTGGGCTAAAGGATCTATATACTTCGTCATAGAAGGAACTAGGATTTAGATTTATTTTAGTTCAAAGCCTGTTTTTCTTTCTTTTATTTTTCATTTTTGAACCACTGTTTTTTATTTTATTTTTTTTAGCATAAGCCTTTACATCAGGTTGCTTGAAAAATGACTTAACTCAAATTGTATACAAAATAAATATGTTAAAAGAATGTTAATGTTGAAAAGTCTATCACACAAAGATTAGTAAATGAAGAATTAACATTGCCCATGGAACTTTAATTTGGCCCATTTGTGGGAATGCATTATGCTACTTTCTGTAATTATATGATAACTAGAGCTTCTCAATTAAATGTTTTTAAAAATTTAATATGGGCAAAACAATGTAATTTTTTCCTAATCTCATTCTTAGAAAGAGGTTCAAAAATTCAACCTGTGGCAGACACCCAGAAGCAAAATTTCAGCTCAAACAGTTAAAGTTTGGCAAAGGCATAAGCAACTTAAAGCAGATTACAATGGAAAATGTTAAGCGATCTTAACTATAGGCCATGCTACCAGTTCCATTTGCAATAATGTCTTACTGTTCCTTAGTATTATTATTTATTAGACGTACCCTGTATATTTTGGTGTGTTTTAAATATATTTAGTTTGTAATAATATAGATGTCTAGTAAAACATTTATTGCTAGTAAACTCTGTTTACATTAACTGACTACCAACAATGAAGTGATGTTGTGAAAATAACTTGGATACAGGTACCAGTTAAGTAAGATGCACAATAACATTTTCCCAGAATTACTGTATTTAGTTAGACAAGGTGTGTGAGGTAATATTTTTTATTGGCCCAACTTCTGTTGGTGAGAGAGACAAGCTTTTGAGCTTATACAGAGCTCTTCTTCAGGTCTGGGAAACTAAATCAGTGTCACTGCTCATGTTGTGGAGTTTCCATTTCAGATTGTAAAATTCAGTATCTTCCGTTATTGTATGCAGTGTTGTTGTAGTCGTGATGGTCCCAGGATATTAGAGAGATAAGGTGGGTGAAGTAATATCTTCTTTCGACCGATTTCTGTTGGTGAGAAAGACAAAGCTTTTGAGCTTTTCTCAGGTCTGGGAAACTAATGTCACAGCATACACCAATCATGTTGTTATGCTGGAGGTTGGGTGGCTCCCAGAAAGCATATCTTTGATCTATGACCCTGATGGACATGCTAGCCACCTTCTCTTCTGGCTCAATGAGGGAACAATTAAATGCCTTTTGTTTAGGGTTGCAAGCAACCTCTCAAATTGTTGGTAATGGGAACCTCAAGGCTCCACACCCTGCCCTGCCGCTTCCACCAAGGCCCCACCCCTGCTCTGCCTCTTTCCCTAAGGCCCCACCCCCGTTGCTCGCTCCTCTCCCCCCCTCCCCCATCACTCACTGGATCCTCTCAAGGAGCCTGCCTGCAGGTAGGAGGTGGCCCCAACTGAGCAGGGGTTGGTGTGGGTTAATGTAGTTTACACATACAGAATGGGAAGAGACTGTCTAGGAAGGAGTACGGCAGAAAGGGATCTAGGGGTTATAGTGGACCACAAGCTAAATATGAGTCAACAGTGTGATGCTGTTGCAAAAAAAGCAAACGTGATTCTGGGATGTATTAACAGGTGTGTTGTGAGCAAGACACGAGAAGTCATTCTTCCGCTCTACTCTGCTCTGGTTAGGCCTCAGCTGGAGTATTGTGTCCAGTTCTGGAAAGATGTAGAGAAATTGGAAAGGGTCCAGAGAAGAGCAACAAGAATGATTAAAGGTCTTGAGAACATGACCTATGAAGGAAGGCTGAAAGCATTGGGTTTGTTTAGTTTGGAAAAGAGAAGACTGAGAGGGGACATGATAGCAGTTTTCAGGTATCTAAAAGGGTGTCATAAGGAGGAGGGAGAAAACTTGTTCACCTTAGCCTCTAAGGATAGAACAAGAAGCAATGGGCTTAAACTGCAGCAAGGGAGGTCTAGGTTGGACATTAGGAAAAAGTTCCTAACTGTCAGGGTGGTTAAACACTGGAATAAATTGCCTAGGGAGGTTGTGGAATCTCCATCTCTGGAGATATTTAAGAGTAGGTTAGATAAATGTCTATCAGGGATGGTCTAGACAGTATTTGGTCCTGCCATGCGGGCAGGGGACTGGACTCGATGACCTCTCGAGGTCCCTTCCAGTCCTAGAATCTATGAATGACCTAGCACCTACCCCAGCCCTGCGGTAAGCAGACTTTTGGTTCAGGTGCCATTTAGGGTTACCAGGTCTGCTTTTCGACCAGATTTTCCAGTTGAAAACCAGGCACCTGGCAACCCTAAATGGCACCTGGACACAGAAGCCAAAAACCAAACTCTCTGGGTATAACCCGGATGGGTGGCTACCCTACTTTTGTTTAGTGATAGAAAAAACAATGGACGCCACAAAAACTAGACTCAATACAAACACTAGGGCTGGGGACTGATTTGGTTGCAACTGTCTCTATGTTAAAAACAAAAAAACAGCCAGAGAGCAGAAAGAAATGAGAGGTAACAAGAGAAGCACTTATAGCATGGCCTTGAGAAAAAGCCAAGAGAGAACTTCTTAGGCAGAGTGCTGGCTGGAAAGGCTTGAAATTGTAAGCAAGGAGATAGCCTCCTATCATTTGATCCTACTGTGTTCAGAGAAACAGGACTTTGTACACATTCTTTATAAATAAACAGGATTGCATCAAATAAATACCTGATTCTATCATCAATATCTCCACCTGATGGAAACAACCCACAAGGCCCCGAATATTGGCTAACTGTTCTGATCAAAAGGGGGTAACAATAATATATCAATATATAAATGATAATAAACTTGTAATTGTGCCTGGTGAATCATTTGATTTCAAAACATATTAACATAAACCAGTATCTGTATAAATGATGAAGTATGGCTGTATGCCTGATGTCAGTGGTCTCAGCGGAGGCACAGAAGTCCACCAAATCAGAACAGGTTGTGAGACAACTCTTTACGTCAGTGCTTAGACAACAGCAGAAAGAGAAGGGTTCTCTAATTCACTGAGACTGTAAGGCAGTGGCCCAAACTGTGGGGTGCACCCTGTAGGGAGGCACAAAGGAACATTTGGGGGGCCTGGTGGGGCCCGGGCCAGCCCCCATGGGGATTGGGGAGGGAGCACCACATAGCCATGCCCTGCTCCCAGCTATGCTCCAGCCCTGCCTTCAGCCGTGGCCCTGGCTCCTGGCCCCGCCTCCAGCCTCGGCTCCACACCCGGCCGTGGCCTGGCCGTGTCTCTGCTCCCAACCCCTGCCCGACCTGAGCCCCCGGCCCCAGCCTTGGATCCCGGTCATGGCTCCACTCCTGCTCCCAGCCTCTACCCTGCACCCAGCCACAGCCATGGCTGCCGGCCCCCACCTCAGCCTGGCTGCAGCTCCGCTCCCAGCCCCAGCCTCGGCTCCCAGCCACGGCTCTGTTCTGGCCCCACTCCCAGGCTTGGCCCCTGACAGCGGCTCCGTTCCCGGCCCTGCCCAGCTCCTGGTCCCAGACCCATTCCCAGCTGCAGCCACAGCCCTGGCCCCCTTAACCCTGTCTGTGTCTCCCCCACCGCTGGAGCTGCGGCCCTGTCTTGGACCTGGCTCCCAGGGTGACGTGGACAATGGTAAAGGGGGCACAACCCTGAAATGTTTGGGGACCACTGCTATAAGGTATATAAGCATACAGAGATCTATGTTTCTTTTAGTACATGTCTAATTTCCATTTACAGTAATTGCCTATGGAAAAATTAATTGACACCATATATAATTATTTATTAAACATGTTTTGGCATCTTTTTATATTACATAAAGGAAGTGTTTTCCTTTTTTATACTACTTTCCCCCTTGTCAACCAGACTTAATAATAAATGAATCATGTTCGCTTTTAATTAAAGGTTTACTATATTCAGATGTAATAACTATTGTTGGCTGCCACTGAAACTGATGTAATTTTTGTTGGCATTACTTCTGATTTTTAAGCCAGTTTAGTAATTTATAAGTTTGAGTGCATGAGCTGTTTGTGACTTTCATATAATTTAATAATAACCTTTATTTACCTGTCTAAGATTTTAAGTGTTAAATCATATTTTAATGTGAGAAGATAATTTGATGATTTAAAATCATCAACGTCTAAGGCACATTCTGACGAGTGTAGGGTTTAGGAGGAAAAATTCTGTGAGATACAAATGCAAGCTGAATCCCTTCCCAGAATTGGCAGTTTCTGATGGAAAAACTGTTTACTCAAAAAATTCCTGACCTGCACTACCCATAAACCGACAAGTCAAACAAAAACCTGAAATTGATTATTCTTTGAAAACGCATGATTTTTAGTCAATCTCATGATTTTTAAGGACCTGACTCATGATTTTTGAATAGCTGCATTTGGCAATATTGAATTCCACACAAGTGATGAAAGGATGCATTTTATTTATATTGTTGTGCCAGCTGCTACACAATAAGGACCTTGGCTGCGGGCTTTTGATCACTGCCACAATAAAATAAAATAATAAGAAGTAAATAATAATAAACGTTAATAATATTTTTAGAAATTGCATATTCTCCATATATGAGTATGTTTCCTTTCTGGCTTATAATGAAAAAAAGGGTTAACTGCCCTGTGACTGAGGCATTCTGGGGGCTGTAGTGCTTAGCAAGAATGCTGGGAGTGGTAGTTCCTTTTCAGTCTTTCTCTTCCTCTCTGTAATGGCTGCATGTTATAAGGTATTGTCTCCGTCTGTTCTTCTCTGGGCAAGTTTATTTTAAAATTCTGTGCTATAATTTTTTGTTGGTAAAATGCATCTCGAGGAGGGCCCTTGGTTCCGAAGGTATCATCACCTCTAGCAGGGCTGGGATGTTAGCCCTAGGAAGAGAGCTGCTGCAAGGAAGGTGGCATGGAGAATAAAGAGCAAAGGGGTTAATTGGAAAAGCCAGAGCAACCTAAAATTAACTGTAACTGCATCTGAGATTTCAGTTAGATAGTGATTTTAACTTTACAAATATATTTTTCAGCTTTACAAATATCATATATTCCTATAATGATGAAGGGGTGGAAGGGAGTAGCTAGCTGGCTGAATTGATCACTTTAATGCTGATGAGATTTAATTGTATTGTTAGTGGTGTGCTAGGGCATCTAAAGCCTTGGATAGGTGTGTTTTAAGTTATTATTCAAGTTGAAATAAATGAACCTTAACTGAAACCATCACGTTAGAACTAATATTTTTAAGAATTACATTTTTTCTGTTACTAATAGTGCCTTTAATTATTAAAACTGAAAGACATTTTAAAATCTAATTTACTTCTTGCTTTGTTTTTTATTATCGCTCTGATTGGACAGTGAAAATGTACTAGTCAATCTCAATTTTTTCACCATCAGTTTCACTTTCTGGTTCTGATGCACTAACTAGGAGCCTGCAGTGTTTCCATTGCAAACATTGCAGGAGAATGTTTATTTGTTTAAAAAAACAAAACAAAACAAAAAAAAACAGCTTTAATTGGAATTTTAAAAAAGTTAATAGAAACGTGTATTGGCCATAAATCTTGTAAACGTTTGACTTCAAAATACTTACATTTTGGGACAAATTTAATCTGATTGTCTATTTAAGAAAAGGATAATTATTTGTGTGTAATTATTTCTAGGCAGTGCACCTGCCCAGTTTGTCTGAACCACGCAGTAGTTTAGGTATCATAAAATAATATTTTTTGTTTGTTTTTAATTTCCAAAGAGCTCACGTGAGGCTGTATTATAAAGAATTATTGAGTACTTCTGCTTTTCAGAACATCAGTTATTCTGTCTCTCATACTGGTGTTCCATATATTTTTTATAATGCGGTTAATTGAGTCAACATAGAAAATTGTGGACCAAGTTGACCTGGTATAAGCAGGTGAAACTCTATTGACATCAGTGAATTGCATCTTTTTAAGTGAGATCTAAATTTGGGGGTGTGCAATTAAGTCCAGGGCTGTAGATGACTGCCCTGATTGTGCATTGTTCTGACAGAAGCATGTCAAGATATGGGCAAGGAAAAAGATGTGTAGTCTCTGCTATGGCTCTTCTCAGCCACCAGAACAACCCCTTAGGGCTATCAGTAGCCAAGTGTCAATTAGAGCAGCCCTCAGATTGCTATAATTTATACCAGGGGCTAAGCAGGATCTAGCCAGCTTGTGAAAGGTGGGAGGTGCAAAGGAATTCTTCCGATTCCTTCAATGCCTGTGACACTGACAGGTCAACAATTGGAAATACTCCTTTTCTTGCCATGATAGTAAACAATAGGATCACTGACACAGTGGATGGAATTAGAGAGTTATAGTGGTGTGTTAATAAAAGGCCTGAAGGTGAACAAAAAATATCTGCTACTGACCCAAAAGAAACCATGATATCAAGAAATTAAAACTGGCATGCTGTGACATACATGGTATATACCTACTTGCCCACATCTGTGTCTGATGTGTTAAAAGAAAATGACCCTGAAGTATTTAATTTGTAAAAATATTTCTGTCTCCATGAGTTAAAAAAATAGAAGATAAGACAAAGAACTCCCACTGAGATTAGTATAACTATTATGGAATTTATTTAAAACAAATCTCATGGTCTTTTGTATCTGTCTTGAGAATTTTGACTGTTGCGGGGGCAGGTTCCTTCCCTCATTCTCTGAGTCTTGCACTTTGTGTCGTCAATCACACCTCTGAGAAGTAGGTGTAAAATGTTACCATAGCAGAATGATAGCATTTTTCACAGATGTAAATACTGACACAAGGTGCAAGGCGCCAAAGAATCAGGCCTTCAGAAATAAATACAAGGACCTTGTCCTTCATGGTTATTCTGTAGTGAGATGGTGACTATTTCTTCTTACTCTTTTCTTGAGGCAGGGTGCGGGAGGGAGTTCCCTGTCATCCTATTGCTCTCTAAACCCTGTCACTTCAGGCAGTGCAATTCTTCAGATTTCTTTCTCTGAAAAGTCCTAGCATGTGGTTATCTGAGAGGGGATCTCTTCCCCTATAATCCACTTCAGCGGTTATAATTATCTGGGATGCTCTTTATGTTGGTTTCCAGGCAGCATCTCCTACTTCCTCCACAAACTCCAAATCTCTCCTTGTTGGGGAGAAGATGCAGAGGAAACTCCACAGGGAACTTCATGGAATTTCCCCTTGACTTAATCCATTCCTACTGAGTATTTTGTTTTCTTTCTGCAAGAAACCCTAAAACTTTTGCAAACAAGTTAATAGAAGCTTGAGTTTTCCCCTCCTAAAATGGAATTACCTGCATCTTTTGAAATAGGTCACCCGAAAACACATATACTTTTTGCCTTAAATGTGTTACAATTCAGGATCAAAACACTTTTAAAAATGGTGTACAGTGCTATCCTTTGGCAGGGAAAAGATTACCTCTCTTGAACCAATGCCTTGAGAAAAGGTTTCGTTAGTTGAAGGAATGGTGGATTGCCAACCAAAATAAGGTGACCTGTTTCCCCTCAAATTGACACAGGAAGGATGAGGAAATATTGACAAAGACAGAAGGGCTCACAGTATTGGCAGAGGTGGTAGGAAACCTCAGTTCCATAACGAATCCTTTCTTGTGTCACAGTCTCACTGAAGTCAATAGGACTACTTGTCAGAGTAAGGACTATTCATGTGAATATGGGATGCAGGTTTAGGCCCCTTGATAGGCCACAACATCAGGACTTCCTGTTACAAACTGGAAAAGGTTCAAAACAGGATCTGTGATGTGAAATGTACAAACTGGTGAAGAAATGGAGACCGTTCCCTGAACAATGGCCATAATTTTCAAAAGGAATAAGTACCGGTACTATGTTACTGTTCTTGCATCACTGTGGAATAGTTCAGACAAATTAGTTGTATTTAAGACTGCTTTCTTTTTATTTATTGAAATTATTTTATGTCCCTTATCTGTAAGTTTAATTTTGAAATATATGCACAGTAGGTTATGTAGCATTGTTGCAATGGCTCCAATCCTGCAAACATTGATGCATGTGTCAGTAGTCTTGCCAATTAACCTGTTGTAAGATCAGGGCCAGTGTTACTAATACACTCATGGCCATGCTCTGCTGCTCTCACTTACACTAGTGCAGTGCTTCCCAAACTTGGTTTGTGGCTTGTTCAGGGTAAGCCCCGGGCAGGCCGCGAGACGCTTTGTTTACCTGAGCGTCTGCAGGTACGGCCGCTCGCAGCTCTTAGTGGCCACGGTTCGCTGTTTGCTGGTATAGATATACTGGCAGAGCTGTGCCGGCAACCCCCCCAACTGTAGATGCAGCTTATATCCGCAAGAAAGTTCTTTTGCCAGTATAATAGCTTAAACCAGTTCCCCAAATCAAATAAGCTATACTGGCAAAAGGACTCTTTTGACAGTATAACTGTCTATGCTTCGGCTTTCACCAGCATAGCTATGTTAATTGGGATGTGACTTTCTTCACACTGCTAACCAACATAGCTATGCCAGTAAAAGTTCCTAGTGTGTTCCAGACCTAAGTCTGGGATAGTTCCATCTAAGGTGGAATGGCATTACACTGATGCAACTAAGAGCAGGATTTGGTCCCTATTTAGCATTTTAAAATACACATTTAAAAAAAAAAAAGCCAATGAAAAAGTGGCCCATATTGTATCTGCTTTAAATTTCAGGTGGTGAACAGTAAAAGCTGAGATGAAACCTCACCGAGGCGTTGGGCTTTTTAGAAGTCTGCTTGCTAATTGTTTCCATCGCTATCACCATCACTGCTCTCCTCTTGTTAAAAGGATAGGTCACATGGTGGAACTATCTCTCTTTAGACGCAATTATTTACTGAATATAGTTAAACCTACTCTGTCATTTAATGATTGGTCAAGGAGATATCATCAGGATTTTAGAGCACTGTGGAAGCATGAAGCTGTGGAAAAATATCTAGAGACCTTAAACAGAGAATACCAGCGGGTTGGCCAGTTGTTAAATAGTGGCTCAGTGAATGAGTATGATCGAAGTACTCTGAGCAGAAGACATACTCATTTATCCACCCTTGTAGCTGCATTTCAAGAAATACAAGAGGCAGAAAGAGAAATTCAAGAGATAGAATCCATGTGTACAAGTAAGTAAAATACATCTGTTTATGCAAAGCAGTATTTTTTTATGATGCGATGTGCCTTATTACCCAGAATTTGAAACAAGTCACTCAGGGAGCAATACACTAGGCACATACATTTTCCTGAGGGTCCTCCATGTCCCTATTAAAGCCTTCTAGATCCTCCCATTTTGTTTTGCTTTAGCCCCACCGCACCTACTCTTGAGGCCTCAGAGTGACCAACTTTGCAGAGCAGGTCAGTGTCATGTCCATTATACATTCAAAGTTACGGGAATGCTGTCTTTAGCTACAATATTCTAGAAACTTTGTTTTAAGACTACTGTAGTCCTTGTTTCATAGGGCTAATGACAATTTTCTTCTTAGGGACATATTTTAGGTGAGGCTTATTTATTTGGGCAGGGGGCATGATTTATAGTACATGTCAGACTTGACGTTGTCATTTAAATTTGGATATTGGTGTTTGGTTCATTGATATCTATTAAATTATGGACTTTGCACATCTCTTTGGAGATGCTCAACCCCAGGCCCTGAATTGTCAGGCTTCAATTTAACCTTATGTGAAATACTAGTTCCTTGAAGATATTTGAGAACTCTCATGTGGAGTGAAATAAACAAATGGTTATCCCACAATCAAAACTATGCCCAGTGGTTTTCAACATATTGACTGATGATGTGGAAGATAGAGGGGGGAAAGCAAGGTAGCAGAAATTGCTGATGATACCATTATTAATATTAGGACTAGGAAGAAATGCAAGGACTGGAGCTTACAAATTTGGTAATTATGCAACACTGGCAGTGAAATTTGCCCACCCCGTGCTAGATCAAGGATGAGATATATTGGTGGGAAAGCTTAGATTGCCATGGCCCTTGCTCTTCCTCTTCCTTTGGTAAAATAGAGGATGTTGGTCTCCAGCGTTGTTGATCCACCATAAATTTACTTTTAAAACCAAACACGCAGATAAAAATCCTGATGTATTGGGACCCCATTCATTCTCAGTAACGGGATAGTTCTGGATCCCCGCCCATTCAGTTCGTAGCCTCGCTGTTGAGGCTGCCAACAAGTTTGCCAATTAGTGTAAATAGTGATTAGTTTTAGTAGGAATTAGATTATCAATTTGTTTCACATATGCCTGTGAAGAGCTGTGGCATGGGGAATAACTTTTATCTGCTACTGACTTTGGCTAGGTTTGAACTTGAGACGTAGAGGTAAAATCCTCTGTGCCCCATTTCCAGTCTCCCAAGCCATCCAGGGCTAACATTTAATTAGTAATATACATCATCTTATGCTTCTGTCGTTATTTGGTATTTTATACTGAGAATAAGCAATTCCCTGCAATGGAAGCTGTTATCCATTGTAATAGGCGTAATTTGGCATTTGTATTACAATGTGCTCTAAACTAAATAAGATTGGTTAACATTTATTTCTATCATTGGAATTTAGAGCTAGACAGCACAGATGAAAAACAGCTGCTAGAACTTGCCTTAGAAGAGAAGGAAATCATTAACCAAAAAATCAACACATTTTGCAAAAAGGTGAGCTAGAGGTGAAGGTACAGAGTCTTTAAGATGAACATCTCTTGACATCTTCATTTACAAGTCTTCATACAGCCATGCAATTTTATTGTTCCAGGCAAGATTTTCTTAACAGCAGACTATAACACTTGCCGTTAAAGAAACAGGTCTAGCTTCTGTTTTCTCACTGGAAAAGACCTGGAAATGTGTACTGTTGGAAAGTCTGTCTACTGCCAAATGCACCTTAGAAGCTCTTTCTTTTAGACACTTTTTGTATGTGTGCTTGTTCATTTGCTGTCATTGAAAAGTCTGTAACACAGTGAACCACTATGCTATGAAGACATGGCATGGAGTTCTGCCAGTTGTTCATGGCAGCAGAGAGTGTACAGACATGTCTGGAAAGGCTTTATCCTCTTGGAACTTTCAATTCTTTATCATTTTCGTCAGTTAAATGAGACCAGTGTGTGAAAATAATTGTAGTAAGAGAAGCTGAAAGAAATCCAGTGGAAGGATTTATGTTGTGACTCAAGTGTCTGTATTTTAGAAAATTAAGATAATCTGATTGTATGAAATAGAATCATCTGAAAAATAAGGTCAGTGTCAGTGTAAACTGACTTTCCTGGCTAATATCATTATGTTCACAAGGGAGGCTGCAGTGGCTGATTTGGTGGTCTCATGCTTGGCATTGTGGGGTCAAATTTGCAGTTAGCCTCCATTAACACACCAAAATCTTACCGTTGTGTGCCAGGAATCTCAGACTACAACACTGACGGGGCAATTTTCACTCCTAAATACCTGATTTGCATTTACAAGTCTGGGGTTTGTGCATGTTCAGACTGATGCAACCATGAGGACTGGCTGTAAATTTGGTCAGGAAGGGAGAAACTAATATATTTTCTTTCTTTTCAGCTTTTCCAGAGTATAGTGCCAAGGGAGAAACATGATGAAAGTGATGTTCTATTAGAAGTGACATCAGGCAGAACCACTGGAGGTCAGCAAAGTCATCACAAGTAAAGGTTACACCAAACCTCCATCCAGGTTTTCAAGGCTTCAATTGTTTCTCTTACATTTTAATAATGTAAAATAGCACTTTGTAGAGATGAGTATTAGTGCTTTATGCAGATAAATTATCTCCAATGACAATGATCTTTAGAGTTACTGCTAATGCTAAAAACTGGTAATTTTCAGGGAAGAGTCTATAAACTTATATTTCATGTTGTGCTGTCTAAATATTTAATTTTTTAGGTGACATTTGCCAACAGTTCACCAAAGAAATGTTTGAGATGTACCAGAATTATGCAGATTATAAATGTTGGACCTTTGACATTCTGAACTACACACTAGCTGAGATTGGTATGATAATGTTCTGTTCTTTCTGCCAACAAGACTAAGTTAAAGCTGTGTCTTTGGATTATACCTCTTATGCATTATTTGTCTTTAAAGGCGGATTGCACCATGCAGCTGCTCATATTTCGGGAGACTGTGTCTACAGGTATTTGAAATATGAAGGAGGGACTCACAGAGTTCAGCGAATTCCTGAGACTGGCCTATCATCAAGAATGCAGCGTATTCACACTGGGACAATGTCAGTTGTTGTCCTACCTCAGCCAGAGGAGGTAAACTAACCTTTAATCAGAATAAAATTGAAGTGTCTTCCTGGCTTTTCTTTTTGGCATTTGAGTGTTATATTTAAAACAACAAACCCCAAGGACTAAGTCAAGTTACTGCTATTCTTTTATTGGTGCCAACGTGTATTGTTAAGTCCCAACAAAGGATACACAAGCTTTTCTTCTGTGCAAGGCTGTGACTCAGCACCTGGCTAAATGATTCCCTACAAACTTTACTGGATCTTCAAAAGCAACTTTTTAGAAATCCACTACTGCCTGAGGTACAGTGCAATTCAAGGGCATAAGGATACAGACCAGTCAGCTTAACTTCAGTATCCAGAAAGATAATGGAGCAAATAGCCAACCAATAATTTTCAAACACCTAGAAGATAATAAGGTGATAAGTAACAGTCAGTATGGATTTGTCAAGAACACATTGTATCAAACCAACCTAAGAGCTTTTTTTTTGAGAGGGTATCAAGCCTTGTGAATAGGGGGGAAATCGTAGATGTGGTATATCTTGACTTTAGTAAGGCTTTTGATACTCGCATGACCGTCGCATAAACAAACTAGGGAGATACAGCCTATATGGAGCTACTATACCAGGGGTGCATAACTGGTTGGAAAACCGTTCCCAGAGAGTAGTTATCAGTGTTTCACAGTGAAGCTGGAAGGCATATCGAGTGGGGTCCCACAGGCATTGGTCCTGGGCCCAGTTTTGTGCAATATCTTCATCAGTGATTTAGATAATGGCATAGAGCGTACACTTATAAAGTTTGTGGATGATACCAAGCTGGGAGGAGTTGCAAGTGCTTTGGAGGATAGGATTAAAATTCAAAATGATCTGGACAAACTGGAGAAATGGTCTGAAGTAAATAGGATGAAATTCAATAAAGACAAATGCAAAGTACTCCACTTAGGAAGAAACAATCAGTTGCACACATACAAAATGGGAAATGCTGCCTAGGAAGGAGTACTGCAGAAAGGGATCTGGTGGTCATAGTGGATCACAAGCTAAATATGAGTGAACAGTGTAATATTGCAAAAAAAGCAACATTATTCTGGGATGTATTAGCAGGAGTGTTGTAAGCAAGACATGAGAAGTAATTCTGCTCTACTCCGCGCTGATTAGACCTCTTCTGGATTATTGTCCAGTTCTGGGAACCACATTTCAGGAAAGATGTGAACAAATTGGAGAAAGTCCAGATGATAGCAACAAAAATGATTAAAGATGACCTCTGAGGAAAGATTGAAAAAATTGGGTTTGTGACGGGGTACGTAACAGTTTTCAAGTACATAAAAGGTTGTTACAAGGAGGGCAAAAAATTGTTCTCTTTCACCTCTAAGGATAGGACAAGAAGCAATGGGCTTAAATTGTAGCAAGGGAGGTTTAGGTTAGACATTAGGAAAAACTTCCTAACTGTCAGGGTAGTTGAGCTTTGGAACAAATTGCCTAGGGAGGTTGTGAAATATCTGTCATTGGAGGTTTTTAGGAAGAGGTTAGACAAACACCTATCAGGTTTCGTCTAGTACATAGTCCTGCCTTGAGTGCAGGAGACTGGACTAGATGGTATCTCGAGGTCCATTCCAGTCTTACACGTCTATGATTCTATGGAAGTTAATGTTGTTAAGCTCTCCGGCTCCTGGCATTCACAAAACTGACTCACTAGGAGTAAAACAGATTCTAAATTAAAGAATGTATTGAGGCTTGGGAGTACATCCAGACAAAAGTTTGGTATGATACAATCAACCTTTCTGAATATTCTTTTTTCTTTTCAATCACACATCTTATTATTGGTTCTTTCCTCTTCTTAGATACACTCCAAATCTGAACTAGCGCTTTGGGCTGTTTTTCTGAAATCTCCTTGTGGATGTCCAGCTTAAACTCAACATGGCTCTTACTCTTTCCCTGCAAGCTCTCCCCACTCCCTCCTTTCTCAATCACTGTGGACAACACTACCCTCCCCACATCACTCAGACCTAGAGTCTAGGTATCACCTTCAGCTCAGCCCTTTACCACACATCTAAATTGTGTCTAAATCTTGCCACTCATTTCTGTACTTTTCCAAGATCCAGCCTTTCTTCTCAGTCCATACAGCTGAAACTCTGGTCCAGGCCCTCAGTGTCTCGCTCTTCACTGCTGCAAACTCCCTTTTGGTCTTGTTTCACTTAGAACCATTAAAAACACGGCAGCAAAAATCATCTTCCAGGCTTGTCACTTTGACCAGGTCACTTCCCTCTTTGCATCCCTCCACTGGCTCCCCCTTTTCCACCACATCAAGTATGAACTACTTGTCTTAGCTTTTAAGGCCCTTCTAACCCTACCTATCCTGGCATAGACCTCAGCCAAAATCTTCGAACCTGGTGCTTAAAATTAAACTTGTACCTAAGCTGTAATTTTCAAAAATGCCTAGACAGTTTAGTAACATAAGAACCATTGACTTGACAAAGTTTGTACAGATGTTTGTAGAGTGCCTTGAACAATGAAGCCCTTGGCCTCTAGGCAGGCCCTCCGACGGGGGTGGGGAGGGAGAGACAAAGGGGGCAATTGCCCAGGGGCCCAGGTGATTTAAAAGGGCCCGGGGGCTCCCGCCCACTGTTGTGGTAGTGCTGGCCAGGAGCCCCAGGCCATTTTAAATCGCCCAGGCAGGCTGAAGGGCTCCTAGGCGCATGCTCCTGAGTCCCCGCACCGGCCCACGAGACTCCATGCACCCTGATGAAGAGGGCTGGGTAGGAGGGGCACTGGAGGGTGTGTCGAGGAAGTAGCCCCCCCAGCTGCGCCGGGGGGCAGAGCCAGGGGGAAGAGCCAGGCCGGCGGCAGCAACAATCGCTGCAACTTTGTATCCAGGAGCGAAACTTTCTGCCTCCATGCGGGGGAGGCAGCCAGGCTTGGGGAGGTGGAAGAACCAGGCTGGGGATGGCTGCGGGGAACTGGGCTGGGAAGTGAAAAGAGCAGGGGTGGAGGGTGGGGGGCAGAGGTAGGCAGGGACGGCTGTGGGGAAGGTGCTGGGCACAGGACTGCTGAGGGGAAGACTCGAGATCAGACTCAGGATCCAGCAGCTGCTGGACCAACATCTTCAGCAAAGGCACTGGCAGTGCCACTTTGGGCGCCAGCCGGGCTTTGTCTGGGGTCCGCCAGGGAGGAGAGGGCAGGGTGGGTTTGGGAAGGGGGAGGGAAGGGGAGGGTGTTTCGGTGACAGCGCAGGGCTGGTGGTGGGGGTGGTGTTTGAGGCTATTTTGATTTGGGGCTGGTGGCTGTTCTTTGGGGTCATGTGGCTGATTTCATTAGGGGATTATCACTCGTATTTGGGGGTGATGGGATGATTGGAGATCGGGGCTGGTAGTTGGGGGTGGGGATGTGTTGCTGTTGGGACTGTTGTAAAGGGAACAGTGATGGCGTCTCACCAGAGGATTTATTTATGTTCACTAATAATAATCCTGGTGGATGCTCCATCGCTGACCATTTTAAAATCAAGATCTAAAAGATCTGCTGTGGGAATTGTTTTGGGGAAATTCCGGGGCTTATGTTATGCAGGAGGTCAGACTCCTAGCTGATCACAGCCTTGGAATCTATGAGTAAGAGTGTAATGCTCCAAAAAGAGTTTCAACTGGTGCATGAGTAATATGTCAAAGAGGGACATACCGGCCTTGGGGGATTATCGTGAGAATTTTCATACATCCACAGCTGTGGGTTTATAAAGCCCATGAGCACACAGTAGGTAAATACGTTGGGACCCTCCCTCTCCCATATATTAGTACTCTGTTTGTTTCAGCCAGACTTTTAGTTGGGATTTTCCTTCATGTTCTGGGTGGGAAATTGGCAGAGGGATGGGGATTAGCCCTGAACACAATGTCACAATGAATTTGGCTCAGGGAGATTAAATGACTTGCCTAAGGAAACCCAATGAATCAGTGGCACAGACAGAGAGAACCCAGTGTGCTGCTCTAACCTTTAGGCAACATTATATTAAGTATTCCCTAAATTTAGGCATAAAGGGCCATATTTTTAAAGGAACCTTAGTTTGACCTCCTTTTCAGATTGTTGCATATGCAAATGAGTATATGTGCAGAATTGTGTGCCACAAATGTAGAGTGTTGGGATTCTTTTAGCTGTAGGATTTAGGAATGGCTCAAACAGCTTGACTGCTTTTCAGTGTATTTATTGTCATGTCTTGGAAGTTCATGCTTATTTCTTGGAAGAGTTTTTACACAGAGATGAAGGATGGTCCTTGGGGTACAGCCGTAGGAGCTCTGTGTTCTACTTTCTGCCCTCGACTTCCTGCCTCCCACGGCTGGATTGTGCAGTGTAGGGCTGCCTATGATGGCACAATGCAGTGCCCATGGCAGGGGAATTCTCTGGCTGCTTGTGGTCTGGTTCAGGGAACGGAGGGGGACAGAAAATCTCTCTGGGCCTCAATTTCCTATCTGTAAAATGGTGATAGCAATCCTTCCTTTGTTTGTCTTTTCTGTTTAGATTGTAGTCTCTCTAGGGCAGGGAACTGTCTCCATGAGTGTGTACAGCACCCTGCACAATAGAGCCCTGATTTCAGTTGGGACCCAGAGGTGCTACTGTAAAACAAATGCATGAATAATAACAGCTGTAATGGTTCCCCACTGGGACCTGAGTTATGGTATTTGCATGCTCAAGTACCTTTGGATACATTCCTAGTTTTTTGACCGGTTGTCTGAAAAAAAAACACGCACGCACGCAGATCTCGGCTGGTTACTAGGGCATCAGGTTACCCCTGGCCTGGGGAAGAAAGGGGAGAGGGAATTCTTCAGTATTGAGACATTGCACTGCAGGTTTCAGACACAGCGCCTTCAGGTAGTGACACAGTTACAGAAACTGCAGTTTATTCTGCCTCATCCTCCCAAAGGCCAATGAGAAGAAACTCCTTTGGTGATATAATGGGGAAGGGAGTGGGTGGTATCTGAGAAACAAATAAATTCTGAAGCAGCTCTGGAGCTTGCACCAGTCCCAGGTGGATGGGAAAGGCAGCTGGATGGATACCCCTGGGGAAGAGCTGAAAGTTAGGATCTCTCTGGTTGGTAAACGTGTATTAGAGAAAATGATCCACAGAAACACAGGCAGTAGGAGACTGAAAAAAAGCGAAGGTTCCCCTGGGCCCAACTGTAGAGGATGCCGTGCGTATCCTTTCTAGGGGGCCCGTTGACTGTTCTGCCCTGGGGCCCAGAATTGCTGTGGACGGGCCTGCCTCTAGGTGCTACCACAATACAGATAATGACTAGTAGCCTTTCTCTGTTCTTCAGCAGTTTTAGGCCCTTATCCTGCAAACACTTACACATGTACTTAAATCAATGGGACTACACAGGGGAGTTAAATTAGGCACATCCATAAGTGTTAGTAGGATTGGGGCCTTTTGGTGTAGTGTAGATCCACACTGGTGTGTAAGCAAAAGGAGTTTCTGGTACTTCATCTGCTTCGGAGTCTCCCTGCCAGTTGTTGTGGTTTTACAATAACATTTTCCTATTCTTTAATGATTTTTCTTTCCCCTCTTGCTATGTGAAAGATTTTGCACAAACAGGGGAAACTGACTGATTGCACAGGGGAAACAGTGAAATTGACTACACACAAATAATTATCAAAGGCACAGAGTAAACAAACGGAAAAGAACAGAAATGTTGTTTATTCACTAATTTCTTTCAGTTAGAGTAACCTAGGTGTTACCGGTAACAATGGGAGGCAAGCAAATTTTGGACAGAAGTGGTGTTTTTAAACTGATCGTATCTCTTTAAAATAGTTATGAGCAGATGGTAACTTAATTTTCTTTGACTCTAGGTAGACGTTAAAGTGTATCCTAAGGATTTGCGTATAGATACTTTCAGGGCCAAAGGTGCAGGAGGGCAACATGTTAACAAAACGGACAGTGCTGTGAGAATAGTTCATATTCCCACTGGTAAGTGTGTTTGGGATTTTGTATTTTTAACCTTTGCTTTTTAGTGCATAGATGCACACAACCTAGATCCCCAAATCAAAGGCTCTGATCCTACATGCTGCTTCACTTTAGGCACTGGGGTCTGTCTGCACAGAACAGCTGGCAGGACAGCAGCCAATACAGAGAAAGTCAGGTCCCTTCTCATTTTTTGCAGGGGTGTATGTTCGCTTATGTCAAAAATTGCATGATCAATTTTATCTTTACAATGTGACACACTTAATAAATGGACCACACTTTGCAGTAAGACAGGGACATTGTGGAAGATGTAAATAACTTCTATAAACTGAGGACCCTTAACTCTCATTAAAGTTAGTGACAATGGAGGGTACAGTTTGCAGCATCAGGTCCTATGTAAACAAAGGACTGAGATAAGTATCTCCTTGTGTAAAGTGCTTTGAGGTCTGTTGATGAAAAGTGCTATATAATTACACACACAGACACACACACACACACAGTGTAACCCTATATTATTATTTTAAACATCCTAGTGTAGACAGGGCAAATTATATTTTAACATGTTAGCTGGTTTAGATGAACCCTGGACTCCCAGATGCACCATAATTAAAAGTGGTCCAATGAACCTCAATTAAAAAAACCCCTCAAGTTCACCTCTACCAGCTGTGTTAAAACTTGTCCCATTTACACTACAGTTCTAAAATATACTAACTAAAATGTTTTAGCTAAAATGTTTTAAAAACACATCTTTTATCCTAGTGTGAACAGGCCCTTAGAGTAAGAGCAAGAGGTCTGAAAGGTTTCATTTTACTAATGTTTTAGGATTAATCCTGTTTGTTGTTTGTTATAATGGGTCTTTGATCAGTGTTCTCTCGAATTCTACACAGGACTAACAGTAGAGTGCCAGCAGGAGCGATCACAGCAACTGAACAAAGAAATAGCTCTGCGGACACTGAGAACTAGGTTGTATCAACAAATCATTGAGAAAGACTTCAGCCAAAAGCAGAATGCTAGAAAACTGCAGGTGACAACATGTTTTCCTTATTGAAACTTGGAGATGACATTATGCCATAGCTTTGAGCTTTCAGGGGTAGCAACAATAATTTCCCCCTTTTTTTGTGTGTGTGGGCAGTAGGGGAGGTACGTACACACGGATGTAGGTAAAAAGGAAAGTATGTGCTTGTAAATGTAGATAAGAATCAGGCCCTTAATTACCATGGAGGCCAGTTTATGTTGCTTTGGCAATGTATGGGGGGGCCTTAATGTGGATATAATTAACCAAATACAACTTCATAACTGCATGTAACTTACACCCTCTTTAACGCTCTTTTACACTAACAAGTGATATAAAGGAGCTTTTGTGTAAATGAGAATCCGGTCCAATGAGTTGTGGTAGGCACATTCTGAATCCAATTCTAAAATACAATAATTGCTAGGTTCCTGCAGAGTGTGGGGAAAAATAAGAACATTCTTGATACCAAAAATCTTGCCACTTTAGAGCCATATGATAATTTATTATGTTTTTGGAAGTTTAGCCAACCTGTTGAGGAAGAAATAATTTATATTGATTAACTTGTAATTAACTGAAGTTAGTTAAGTTAACCTTAAAACTGAAGTTAAGTTTTAAGGTTGTTTTTTCCCCCCTGTACACCACCATTCTTATCTCTTGCTCTGAGCATCTTGCTCTTTACAATGTGAACATCTTCAGTGGACAGAAGCAATTAAAAAAAAAAAAAAAAAAAAAGCTTCAGTACTTACAAACTTCCAAGTCAGTTATTTAACCACTAACTGCAGATTGTATTTAAATTAACTCAGTCACTACAGCTGATGAAGCCTTTATCTCTTGTTGTTTAGAATTTAGGCTGAGATTTTTCAAAGCTACCTAAGGGATTTGGATGTGCACTTTCGATTAAAATTAATGGGAACTGGACATCCAAAATGAAACTCCCACCCTTAATGTTTCACAATGTATTAAATCAATTTCTTGTTTGGACATATAAATGTGGTTGCAAGTGAGATTTTAAAAATCTCCTAGGTGAGTTAGGCACCCAATTTCTGTTGATTTTAAATGGAAGTTGGGCACCTATTTCCCTAGGTCTCACCCTCCATTTTAAAAAACAAAACAAATCCAAAAACTACTTGAAATTCAGTTTTGAAACTTTCAGATTTGTTTGTAACTCCATCTTGTCACCACTAGAGGACACCCAATATCACAAATACTCTGTTTATTCCTTTGCATGTGTTCATTTTTCTGAGCCATGCTCTAGTATGGCTCCTTCACCATCTCTTTGTTATACGGAGTACAATTTGAGTTTGCTGATTACGTAATTAGAAGTGCCCCTTTAATTATCATTAGTGGGAATTGCAGTCCTACAGTTTCTTCTAGCTAGGATTGTGGGAGTCCCAAGCAAAGTTACTTGCCTTGTAAAGATAGTAGCCATTCAGAATGGGAGATGTAAACAGTGAACTGGCACCAGCTAGAGGCTTTTCACTTTTAAAATGGGAAAATATTTTCAGTCTTGTGATACTGAAGAACAGCTCTACACCATTCTTCTCAAATTGCCCCCAAATGCATCTTTGAGCTGAGATCAACTGTGGAACATTTCAGCTGAAAAAATGTTTATTCAGAAAGTTTGAGTGTTCTTTAGAAATGGATGGTTATAATGGAAACTGGTTGACTAGTTCAAGCATGGTTTTCTTTGCCAGCAAAAGTTATAAGTAATTGTATTTTCTTTAGTGACCGAGGGCCAGAATTTGAAAGGTATTTAGGCACTTAAAGATGCAGATAGGCAACGAGTGAGATTTTCAAGTTTGTTTAAGTGACTAGGCACCTATTGGAATTTTCAGGCTGACTAAGCACCTAAATATCTTTCAAATTCTGGCCCTGCAGGCCTGTCAAGTGCCCATTAAAGTCAATGGATACTAAGTGAAGCCCACTGCTTTAAAACACATATGCACAGGAGTAACTATACACGTGTATGAGGCTATTTACATATGAAATTACTCACCTGCATAAATTTTTGCAGGATCGGGCTGTTAATGAAAGTATAGTATATACTGATTGTTCCAATAGTACAGTTCTGCTCTGAAGAGTGACTGTAAACATAGCATCTTCTTACTTGGTTGACCTAATTTGTGTGTAGACATATTTGCTGACATTAGTGACAACTTTGGCTTCTTAAACTACTTTTTAACTCCTGTTATCACTACAGAGCCAGTGCAGAAATGGGGGGGGGGGATGTCTTAAACCTTGGCAAAATTTATATTTATACAGTAGACCAAAATGTGTAAGAGGCAGTTATCAGATTAATAATCTGTGTGTTTAAGTACTGTATGTATCTACAGAACAGGCTGATCTATTACAATCCAGTTTAAAGGTGCTCATGTGCTGCTTTTGAAGGGTTTTTGTTTTTAAAACTCAAAAAAATAATAGAAGTTGTTGTTGTTGTACAGATAGGGACAAGGGCACAGTCAGAGAGAATTCGTACCTATAACTTCACCCAGGACAGAGTCACTGATCACAGGATCTCATATGACGTCCGCAATATCAAGGTAGTTATGTTTATGATAATACATATAAAATCTTTTCAAGAGAGACAGTGTGTGTGTACCTATATAAATTCTTATTACATCATTAGCCAGAGTTAATCTTGTGAAAGTAATTACTAAATTTGTCAAGAAGCTAATAGTGGACATAAATTGTGAAGTACCATTAAATGCCACTAACTACTGAACATCGTTATAGGTTGGGAAAGCCTATATCTTTCTTTCCATCTGTTGTGATATATTATTAAAGGTGAGATACAAAAGAAAAAAAATCACTAGCCCCATTCTTTTGATTTTTGTTTCTCTATTGTATAAAGAAGGCCTGATAAAGCACACAGTACTCACCTGAGATATTCAGTGAGTCCTTCACCAAACCGGCTTGACAAAGCCCTGGCTGGGATGATTTAGTTGGGAATTGGTCCTGCTTTGAGCAGGGGGTTGGACTAGATGACCTCTTGAGGTCCCTTCCAACCCTGATATTCTATGATTCTATGAAACCGGGGAGGACTAGACTTGACATTCCTGATATGTAGGGTAAAAAAGCAAGAAGAAGTTTGTTTAAAAATTAAAAACCCACCACTTCCAGACTGTCTTTATATGGTATAGAGGCAAAAAACACACACAAGCACACTTTTTTAAAATTTATTTTTTTGCACTTTGCAGGTCACCTTTAAAGGAAAGGGAAAAGTTTATTTTTAAGGTTATCTGACATTATATTTCTGGGTAAAATTCTATATATGGTTATATTTTTTTCACTTGAATGTGCTGAACAAATACATGATACGCTAGTATTCTGTGTGAGTTCAGTTTATAGGTAGATTTTGGAATGATTTTAACTTTTGGGCTAGTAGGTTTTGGATTGATTTTTAACTCTTGGGGTGGGTTTCAAGATTGAGTTTGTTCTATGATTTGGATTTACATTTTAGGATTAGACTTAAATTTTATTGCTCAGGTTTAAGATTTAATATTATTGCTGTCACAGAGCAAGTAGCACATACTTAAGTGTGCTGAACAATGAGCTAGGCGAGAACACAGAGGAGTACAGATCCCTGCCCTGGAATATTTACAGTATGTTAAGATGTGACATACAAGTGAGGATCATTACAAAAACAACAGTGTGGGGGAGAATCGGACAAGGTTCAATAAATAACATGACAATTTAGAATATTTACTTGTTCATCTTATTTTTTAGGATCCTGTTCTGATACCTTTACTCACTTTGAATAGTCCCTTACTCCACCAATTGTCCTATTGAAGTCAATGGAACGTCTTGTGAGTAAGCTGCTACTCAGCATGAGTAAGGGTATCAGAATTTGGTCATTATTCATTACAATATCCTACATCCCATCAATTCTTGCTAGATTAGTTAACTTGTTTTACGCAATGGGGTTTGACAGATGCAAGATGTTGCCAGTAATTCCTTTCGTTATTGCCAAGAAGATGCTATGTAACTGTATGCTGTTCTTCAGCAGCATGCCTTCAACTGACCCATTTACAGCACCCAAAACTGATGTCACAGCAGGGGATAATGCAAGATTGATGGGTTGATGCATAAAGATCAGGCTCCGTGCAAATATATTCCAGGAATTTTTATTGATTGATCAGCATTCAAAAAATACTGGTCTATACTAATCATTAATGCTTCTCTCTTTCGTTTGATAGGAATTTCTCTGTGGTGAGGGGGCACTGGACGAGCTAATCAACAGGTTGTTGGAGTCTGCAGACATGGAGGCCCTAATTGAACATTTAGAAAACTTTAAATCTTTAGAAGGAGGAGGCTGATGTAGGTCTTGTACTAAATACAACACCAGTCCTTGTAATTCTGTAGCACAATAAAATGGAAGTATTTGTTAGATGTCAGATGTTGATAAAATCTGTGTCTTTCTTTCCCACATTCTGTGGTCAAATATGAAGTTGTATTTTTTTTTTAACTGTGCGACATGGCTTTTGAAAATATTTTGCACATTTGCATATCAGCTTTAAGTTTCATTATTTTTTTGTGAATTTAGTATTGGTGAAAGGTGCCAGCCTAAGAGCAAACTGAAACCTTCAGTTTATCCACAGAACAGTGCAGCAAGGAACTGATGGGCAGGATCCCCTGGGAGGCTAATATGAGGGGGAAAGGAGTCCAGGAGAGCTGGCTGTATTTTAAAGACGCCTTACTGAGGGTGCAGGAACAAACCATCTCGCTGTGCAGAAAGAATAGCAAATATGGCAGGCAACCAGCTTGGCTTAACAGAAATCTTCAGTGAGCTTAAACACAAAAAGGAAGCTTACAAGAAGTGGAAACTTGGACAGATGACTAGGAAGGAGTATAAAAATATTGCTTGAGCATGCAGGAGTGTAATAAGGAAGGCCAAAGCACAATTGGAGTTGCAGCTAGCAAGGGATGTGAAGGGTAACAAGAAGGGTTTCTACAGGTATGTTAGCAACAAGAAGAAAGTCAAGGAAAGTGCTTGCCCCTTACTGAATGGGGGAGGCAACCTAGTGACAGAGGATGTGGAAAAAGCTAATGTACTCAATGCTTTTTTTGCCTCTGTCTTCACGAACAAGGTCAGCTCCCAGACTACTGCACTGGGCAGCACAGCATGGGGAGGAGGTGACCAGCCCTCTGTGGTGAAAGAACAGGTTAAGGACTATTTAGAAAAGCTGGACATGCACAAGTCCATGGGGCCAGATCTAATGCATCAGAGAGTGCTGAGGGAGTTGGCTGATGTGATTGCAGAGCCATTGGCCATTATCTTTGAAAACTCGTGGCAATCAGGGGAGGTCCCAGACGATTGGAAAAAGGCTAATGTAGTGCCCATCTTTAAAAAAGGGAAGAAGGAGAATCTGGGGAACTACAGACTAGTCAGCCTCACCTCAGTCCGTGGAAAAATCGTGGAGCCAGGTCCTCCAGGAATCCATTTTGAAGCACTTGGAGGCGAGGAAGGTGATCAGGAACAGTCAACATGGATTCACCAAGGGCAAGTCATTCCTGACCAACCTGATTGCCTTCTATGATGAGAAAACTGGCTCTGTGGATATGGGGAAGTGGGGGACGTGATATATCTTGACTGTAGCAAAGCTTTTGATATGGTCTCCCACAATATTCTTGCCAGCAAGTTCAAAAAGTATGGATTGGATGAATGGACTATAAGGTGGATAGAAAGCTGGCTAGATCGTTGGTCTCAACGGGTAGTGATCAACAGCTCAATGTCTAGTTGGCAGCTGGTATCAAGCGGAGTGCCCCAGGGGTCTGTCCTGGGGCCGGTTTTGTTCAACATCTTCATTAACGAGCTGGAGGATGGTATGGATTGCACCCTCAGCAAGTTCGTGGAAGACACTAAGCTGGGGGGAGAGTTAGATACACTGGAGGGTAGGGATAAGGGCCAGAGTGACGTAGACAATGGAGGATTGGGCCAAAAGAAATTTGATGAGGTTCAACAAGACAAGTGCAGAGTCCTGCACTTAGGACGGAAGAATCCCATGCACTGCTACATGTTGGGGACTGACTGGCTAAGCGGCAATTCTGCAGAAAAGGACCCGGGTATTACAGTGGACGAGAAGCTGGATATAAGTCAACAGTGTGCCCTTGTAATCAAGAAGGCTAATGGCATATTGGGCTGCATTAGTAGGAGCACTGCCAGCAGATCGAGGGAAGTGATTATTCCCCTCTACTCAGCACTGGTGAGGCCACATCTGGAGTACTGCGTCCAGTTTTGGGCCCCACGCTACAGAAAAGATGTGGACAAATTGGAGAGTCTCCAGTGGAGGGCAACGAAATGATTAGGGGGCTGGGGCACATGACTTATGAGGAAAGGCTGAGGGAACAGGGCTTATTTAGTCTGCAGAAGAGAGGAGTGAGGGGGGATTTGATAGCATCCTTCAACTACCTGAAGTGGGATGGAGCTAGGCTGTTCTCAGTGGTGGCAGATGACAGAACAAGGAGCAATGGTCTCAAGTTGCAATGGGGGAGGTCTAAGTTGGATATTAGGAAAAACTACTTCACTAGGAGGGTGGTAAAGCACTGGAATGGGTTACCTAGGGAGGTGGTAGAGTCTCCATCCTTAGATGCTTTTACGGCCCAGCTTGACAAAGCCCTGGCTGGGTTGATTTAGTTGGTGTTGGTCCTGCTCTGAGCAGGGGGTTGGACTAGATGACCTCCTGAGGTCTCTTCCAACCCTAATGTTCTATGAGTCTATGACAGGCAATGCAGGCTTCCCCTCAGGGTGTCTTGAACCTTGATGAAGGAGGAGTCAGAGTGCAGGTTGGTTTCTATGCCTGTTCAGTCCTGGGCACCTTTGCTCTGTAATGCCATTTGTGGAAGTGGCTTTGTGATGCAGATGTGTCCCCGGAGAATAGGGTTGAGACCACCACTGAGAAGGTAACAACTTCCAGTTGCTACTGATTGGGGTTAAAGCAGTAATAAATGGTTAGTCTACGCACGCCATGACAGCAAGCCTCCCAGGCTGTTCAACAGATTTGGACTTGCACTAGTGCTCTAAAAATAGCTGTGTACACAATGCTTTGAAGTTGCAGCTTCGCCCGGAACTCAGACTCTGAAGCCTACCCTCCTCCCTTGGCTTCTGACCCAAGCTCCAGCCCAGGCTGCAACTTCAAAGCACTGACTACACAGCTAGTTTTAGAGCGCTAGCGAGAGCCCTGCAAGCTTAAGTCTGTCAACCTGGAATGGGACTCACTCCCGTGGTCTGTGTAGACCTAGCCCTGAAGGCTCTGCTCCAGCCAGTTCCCCTAACTTCAATGCTTCTTAACATGGGCCCAGATCATCCCCTCTCAAATTAAAACCCCTGCCAGGAGCTGTAGGAATGGAAACCTCTGCAAGGTCCCCCATCATCCCACCAAGGGGGGGGGGGGGCAAGGTACTCACTCTACCCCCCAAAATACTCAAAACCTGGAAGATTGCCAGGAAGCCATGGGAGGCTAAGGCTATAAGTGTAGAGGGCCTTGTCTCTGGCCATCAGGTGGGCCCCCTTCCTCAGTATTTTGGCAATGTGGCTTCCTACACAATTAAATAACCTATCTGCAAACAGTATTCAAAGAGAATAAAGGAAAATCCAACAAATTCACAACTAATTTGATCAGCTCTATTATGTATGTGTCAGCTCAGGTGTGAGTAAGAAATATAACACAGATTAATTCACCAATTAATTACACAGCTTCAGCAACCCGCAAGGTTTTCTTAGAAGCGGGGTATTTCATCATATTACATTCCAGATCCAGGATTAATTAGTTAAACCTTATAAAGTGCTCAAAGATGAAAAGCTCTTTCAGAGTGCTAAAAAACAATAACCCGAAGCCTCACTTCTAGTGTGTATGTGCAAGAGAGATTTACTCTGCAGTTTCAGCTGCAGCACCTTAGGGATACTTGCGACTAAGTTGGTTAATTTTCTTAAGCCCTTCCTTGTTGTTGATGGTTTTGTGAACAGTGATGAGAAAGGGGAAAGCAGAAGGGAGCTCCACTCTGCTGCTTAACTTCTGATGTCCCCAGTGCAGGCACCGAAGTTTATCAGCCAGGTCCTTTCTTCCAGCCCGTTCCAGGGCATCCTGAAGGATCTTTGTCTTGTTAAGTTTATTCCATGATCGTTCATACCTGCATTTGTCGCAACAAACATTACAGCATCCTGATCAGTCAATATAAGATATACGCCATCCCCATTTGCACTTGAAGTGCACCAACTGCTATGCCATATTTTATAAAAAATATATTTATTTATCTCCCCCCAACAGACATGATACTGTTTGAGACCTTATTTTCCTTCTAACTTCTACTGCCACCATAGGATTGCAACAGAGATAAGAGCAGGGACACCGTAACCGAAAATAGTCTAAGCTCCTTGGGCTGCACTTGCAGTAGGAAAATCAACACTGGTGGAGCTATACCCATTGTGAATTACTGGTCCTAGGCCAATATTTGCAAAACTCGGTACCCTAAATTTAAAGTCTTCTGTCCACATTTAAGTACTTAAAACAGGGCCTGATTATCCATAGTGCTGAGCAACCAGCAACTCCCATTGGCTTCAATAGAAGCTGCTGGATGCTCAGCACTTGCAAAAATCATCACTACTAAGAAATAGTCCTCAGATGGATGTTATTCTAAACCTACTTATGGGAATGGTTTTAATAACAAACCACAATGTTAAAAGGGAAAGAAAAGTGCCTTTTATAATGGTAGGAAATACACCAGAGAGCGAATACAGTTGCTCATTGTATCCCTGTAGAACAAAGCAGGTACAGTACAGTACTTTGGTTTAATCTGTACAGTAATCCTTATTGCCTTATAGTTTGTTTGCCTGTAAAATAAAAATTGTAACACAAATCAAATACCTGCTTTACCACCCACTACTCTCACTTTCTTCAATACTCATGACTGTGTTTAATCCCAACCTTGTACTTTGGCATAACAATGGTAATCATTATTAGTCAATGCTTTTTCAGAGATTCTAAGTCCAGAAGGGTTGTGATCATGACCTTTTGTATAACACAGGCCATAGACTCATAGACTTTAAGGTCAGAAGGGACCATTATGGTCATCTAGTCTGACCTCCCGCATGATGCAGGCCACAAAAGCTGACCCACCCACTTTCTCTTAACTCAGCTGTTGAAGTCTCCAGATCGTGATTTAAAGACTTCAAGTCGCAGAGAATCCTCCAGCTTGCGACCTCTGCCCCATGCTGCAGAGGAAGGTGAAAAACCTCCAGGGCCTCTGCCAATCTACCCTGGAGGAAAATTCCTTCCCGACCCCAAATATGGCGATCAGTAGAACCCCGAGCATACAGGCAAGATTCTCCAGCCAGACCCTCATTTTACCAGCGATGGCACGTTATTGCCTAATTGACTAAAATCACGTTATCCCATCAAACCATTCCCTCCATAAACTTATCTAGCCTAATCTTGAACGCCCTCCCCCCAAAATTCCTAGAGTTATTTTTTAGAAAAACATGCAATCTTGATTTGAAAATTGTTAGTGATGGAGAATCCACCATGACCTCTGGTAAATTGTTCCAATGGTCAGTTACCCTCACTGTCAAAAATGTATGCCTTATTTCCAGTCTGAATTTGTCTAGCCTTAACTTTCAGCCATTGGATTGTGTTATATCTCACTCTGATGAAGAGCCCATTATTAAATATTTGTTCATCATGTAGATATTTGTGGACGGTAATCAAGTCACTCCTTAACCTTCTCTTTGTTCAGCTAAATAGATTGAGCAATTTGGGTATGTTTACACTGCAATAAAACACCCATAGCTAGCCCAGGTCAGTTGACTCAGGCTCTCAAGGTTTGGTCTGTGGAGCTATAAAATTGCAGCACAGACATTTGGGTGGGCTGGATCTTGGGCTCTGCAGGGCCTCAGAGCCTGGGCTCCAGCCCAAGCCCAAACAGCTGACACAGGCCAGCCATGGGTGTTTTATTCCAGTGTAGACATACTCTGATTCTATCATTATAAGGCATGTTTTCCAATCCTTTAATCATTCTTGTGGCTCTTCTCCGAACCCTCTCCAATTTATCAACACCCTTCTTGAATTGTGGCATGAACTGGGCACAGGATTCCAGCACCACTCGCACCAGTAACAGATACAGAGATAAAATAACCTATCTACTCTTACTCGAGATTCCTGTTTATGCATCCCATGATCGCATTAGCTCTTTCAGCCACCGTATGACATCTAGAACTCATGTTCAGATCATTACCCACCAGGACCCCCAAATCTTTTTCAGAGTCACTGTTTCCCAGGACAGAGTCCCCCATTCTGTACATATGGCCTACATTCTTTGTTCCTAGATGTATTCATTTACATTTAGCCATATTAAAATGCATATTGTTTGCCCCCCACTTACCAAGTGATTCAGATCGCTTTGAATCAGTGACTTGTCCTCTTCATTATTTACCACTCCCCCAATTTTTGTGTCATCTGCAAACTTTATCAGTTATGATATTATGTTTTCTTCCAGGTCATTGACAAAAATGTTACTAGCATAGGGCCAAGAACCAAACCCTGCAGGACCCCACTGGAAACACACCCACTTGATGATGATTCCCTATTTACAGTTACATTTTGAGACCTATCAGTTTTTAATCCATTTAATGTGTGCCAGGGTAATTTTATATCATTTTAGTTTTTTAATCAAAATGCCATGTGGTACTAAGTCAACCACATTACCGAAGTCTGAGTATATGTCATCAATACTATTAACTTTATGAACCAAACTTGTAATCTCACCAAAAAAATATATCAAGTTACTTTGACAGGATCTATTTTCCATAAACCCATATTGCATTAATTACGTTACCCTCCTTTAATTCTTTATTAATTGAGTCTCATATCAGTTGCACCACTATCTTGCCTGGGGCCGATATCAGACTGACAGTCCTATAATTATCTTCCCACTTTAACTCCTGTTTATTCACAGATCTTCACTCTCTCTTGTGAATCTAAAAGCAAAATACCTATTCCTGAAGTCTCTGGTTCTGGTCTTTGGGTTATTCAGTCTGCTGTTGTATTTCAGTCCCAGTGAAATGCACCATAACAAAGCTAATGAAATTCTAAATATCCAACCAAAACTTCTATTTGTTCCCTTTTTATTTCCTATCCCTCTCTCTTCCTTTCTGCCTCTTTCTCTTTCCTCCACTCTTCTCTCCTAGGTATCAAAGTTAGTACAATGATGCACTGCTATGATGAACACACTAGACCAGTGGTTCTCAAAGCCGATCCGCCGCTTGTTCAGGGAAAGCCCCTGGTGGGCCGGACCGGTTTGTTTACCTGCCGCGTCCGCAGGTTCGGCCAATTGCGGCTCCCACTGGCCGCGGTTCGCTGCTCTAGGCCAATGGGGGTTGTGGGAAGGGTGGCCGGCACATCCCTCGGCCCGTGCTGCTTCCCGCAGCCTCCATTAATTTAATAAAAATAATAATTTAATTAATGGAGATATCCTATCTCCTAGAACTGGAAGGGATCTTGAAAGGTCATCGAGTCCAGCCCCCTGCCTTCACTAGCAGGACCAAGTACTGATTTTGCCCCAGATCCCTAAGTGGCCCCCTCAAGGATTGAACTCACAACCCTGGGTTTAGCAGGCCAATGCTCAAACCAGTGAGCTATCCCTCCCCCGCCCCATTGGCCTGGAGCGGCAAATTGTGGCCAGTGGGAGCCGCGATTGGCCGAACCTGCAGACGCGGCAGGTAAACAAACCGGCTCGGCCCGCCAGGGGCTTTCCCTGAACAAGCGGCGGACCGGCTTTGAGAACCACTGCACTAGACCAGATTAAGTGCCATTGAGACAGAGACCTATGCTGGGTTTATAGTCAGCTGTGTGTTCTCTTTCCCAGCTAGAAGCTCTGTTGGATGGTGTGCAGAAGATGGGAGACTATAGGCCAGTCTTGTCTCCATCTTTTCTTACCTGTTTTGGAGTAGGTGGGGTTATGTCTAGTTATGGGCAGTAGCAGGGATCAGTTCTTGCACCCAGGATTTCAGAGACTTTAATTGTGGCTGCCTGCTGCCCCCTGCCTGGGGGAAGGAATTGTTGGTGCAACAGCAGACTCTTGCGGCCTCAATCAAGGGCCAGACACAAACTGGCTCATTTGAGATTGTTTGAACTAACATACAATACAAAATGGGTCATAGCACTCAATATTACAGAGGGATCCAGGAAGATGCCCTTAGCAATAAGTATCAGAGGGGTAGCCGTGTTAGTCTGGATCTGTAAAAAGCAACAAAGAGTCCTGTGGCACCTTATAGACTAACAGATGTATTGGAGCATAAGCTTTCGTGGGTGAATACCCACTTTGTCAGATGCAATAAGGGTTATTTTAGTGACTGCAAAAATCTAATATATTGAAAATATCCACCAAATTGCTTTGTGTGGCTAGTTAATTGGATAGGGATTAGAGATCATCAGAGCAGTTTGCTTAATATCTGATTATACCATCCATAGGTGTATAAGAATACAACGCTAGCAATATTGTATTTGTACATGGTTATGCTTTAATCTCTTTTCAGCAGGCACCCTGTTATTTGTCTGGCCCAGTTTACCTCCTGTACAGCAATGAGTACATTTAGAGTGGTACAGAAACAATAATAAAGATGAAGAAATGAATAATAAATTTTCAAGAGAGGAATTTGTTCATGCTGCACACAACTCAACTGTCTCATCTGTACTCTGAAAACAGTTCTATCTCCTCTTGGGCATGCCGAAGTTTTGCTGCTACAATTTTAACAAACTTTAATGAACATTTTGACATTGTGTCTGTATCAAAGTATGACCTCCACTTTGTATTATGTATTGAACACATCTATACTTATTGGTGGGCAGCCTATTTACTGCATACCAGACAGCTGCCCTACCTGGAAAAGGTACTGGATGCCTCATTGAAGAACTATCACTGAGACGCTATCAAGGCTGCAGTCTAGGGTGATTGAATTTTATTATCTCAACTACTGGTCCAACCCAGGGGTCAAGTTTTTTCTACACAGGTGGGGCAAGCATGACTGGGGGAGGGAGCTGGATCTTCCCAGTGGAACACATGGCACAGGAGCGACCTACTTAAGAGCAATGTTCGCTCTGTGCTGGAGGACTGACCATTGCCACATGTAAGAAGAACATGAAGGAGAGAGAATGCAGGAGGAACTCTGTCCAGCATCAAACACTGCTGACAAACCTGGGACTCTCAGATGCTGTAAGATCAAACCGGGGGAGGGTGTGTTTCAGGAGTTATCTTGTTTTCAAAAATCTGTAAGGCTTGAGTAGTTTAAGAGTAAAGTGACTTTGATTAAGAAATTCCTTTGCTAAGTCTGTGTTTCTTGCATTCCTGCCAATCTGTTCCCAAATGGGTTAAAATAGAAACTCAGAGTGACCAGAGCATAGGTGGGATTCTGGGGGAGCATATGTAGATACTTGTGGGTGGGGGACTGAGAGGTCTGACACTGATTTCAGGATCTAGGGCAGCTGGGCGTCAGACTGCCACATGCTGAAGAAGGATGCCAGATGAGATCTGAACCTGAGAGTGTGCTCTTTAGTTCCAGAACTAGAAACAGTGATGAGACTCTACCCAGACAGAGTTGGCTTGGAAGCACATGGGACCCATATTCTATATTCTATGACCCAACAAGTGGGTTTACTTGCAACAGACTGCTGATCATACAGAAGAGTAGTGGGTCAGGTTGTGACAAGTATCATATAAACATTTCTTTTGAACGCGATAAGAAAAATAGGAATAATCTAAAAGTATCCCCATAGGTCAGAGCCATCTTAACTGTGGGATGTGGATGAAAGTATAAAATGATTAATACAACTATTTATTTGAAAGGATGAGGGACTTTGCACTCCTCTCTCAGCTTGAGCTACTTACCAGCATTCCAGCATTTTCTGTGCTTGAATCTTCTTCTCTGTGCTAGCTGAGTGAAACTGGGTTATTTCTGCTCTGCTGAATCCCAGCTCATTAGCAACAATTGTCCACTCAAAACCCAGCTGCTTACCCAGTTCTTGTACTGATTTCAGGTTAATCACAGCATCCTAGTAGTCAGATAAATTCACATTGTTTAACTCATTGAAAAGAATGTTATGACATAAAGAGAAATGTAAAACACTACACTTAAGAAGAAAAAAATCAAATGCAAAACTAAAAAATGAGGAAAACTAACTAGTAATGCTGAAAATGATTTGGGGGGTATAATGGATCACAAATTGAATATGAATCAACAATGTGATGCAGTTATGAAAAAAGCTAATATTCTAGCATATGTTAATAGGCGTGTCATATGGAAGACATGTGAGGTAACTGTCCCACTCTTCTTGGCAGTGGTGAGGCCTCAACTGGAGTACTGTGTCCAATTCTGAGTGCCTACTTTAAAAAAGATGTGGACATACTGGAGACTGTCCAGAGGAGAGCAACAAAAACTATAAAAGGTTTAGAAAACCTGACCGATGAAGGAAGGCTAATGAAACTGGGCAGGTTTAGTCTTGAGAAAAGAAGACTGAGGGGGGACCTAATAACAGTCTTCAAATATATTAAAGGCTATTATAAAGAGGATGGTGATCAATTGTTCTTCATGTCCACTGAAGACAGGACAAGAAATAATCAACTTTGCAGCAAGGGAGATTTAGGTTAAACTTTAGGAAAAACTTAACTGTCAGGGTAGTTAAGTACTGGAATAGGCCTCCAAAAGGGGCTGTGGACTCTCCATCATTGGAGGTTTTCAAGAACAATGCAATGGACTAGATGATCTCGATATCCTTTCCAGCATTACATTTCTATGATCCTATGGCATGTACATATTAAAGTAAAGAATAGATCATCTTTTTGTTATGTGAACGGTGCCTAGCACAGTGGGGTCCTGGTCCATGACTAGTGCTCCTAGGTGTGCCCACACAAATAACAGTAATAAAGAGCCTGGAGGGATTTATATACACACAATATATCGGCAAATAGATGTGCACAAATACTAAATACTTGGTGGTGGTACATAGTTGATAAAAGGTGGAATCCTGCAGTAAAATGCATTTATAATGCAGCTTTGGGTATGTCTACACTGGAGCTGGAGGTGTAATTTCCAGTGCAGGTAGATCTGATGGAGCACGCATACTAAGAATAGAAGTGTAGCCGGGGTGTCATGAGAGCCCATCCACCTGAGTATGATCCTGTCTGAAATCCTAGGCACACACTTGGGGCCGTTAGCCCATTCCATCCTTTGCACAGCTATGGCTGTGCTTCTATTCTTAGCGTGCTAGCTTGATCAAAGCTACCTGAACTGGAAATTACACCTCCATCTCCAATGTAGGCATGTCCTTTGACCATGTACCCTTTAAGCTCCTTTTGCATTTGCCTGATTTTAGGCTGTGCTAAATCACACTGCTTGCTAATGTCTTCAGGGGATTGTTATGTGAACCTTAATCACACCTTATTTTGCTCGGCTCAGCCTCCTACTCTGGGATAGAAGCCATTGTGCCAGTTGGTTGCCACTGAAGTGTCCTCTGACACTGCTGTGATCCTCCCACAGGGACTTACAGGTTGATTTTGTATGTTTCTTTTTAGAATGCAAGCTCTTTATTAGGGCAGGGGCTGTTTCTTCATATCTTTACAGCACCTAGTCCATTTTGGATGCTATTATAATATAAATAAATAACTTTCTGTTTAGTATTGAGCATCTTGTTTATACTTACCACAGGCAATTTTACTAAGAGAATTAAAAACGGTGTTAACATTAATATGTATTAAATGATATGCTAATTAGTTTAAGAGACAAATATGTTCTTCGGGCACTAGTAATGCTTTCTTAGTCACCAAGATCTTTCTCAATTTACCTGTTTGACAGTACCCCATCACCATAGTGACTAAGCATCCAAGGTACAATTTTCCATTTCTAGAAGTCATAACTGCATGAATATGGATAGACAGGTATAACCTTGTAAGCATTTTTATCTTAAAATTAGTGGCTGAAAGATTAACGGCTTCTCTGAAACACTTTGGGAGAACATTCCATGTGACAAAAACAAAAATAAAAAGACCCCTTTCTCTGAAGATTAAGTGTACATTTTGTTTACCTCTTGGGCTTTATTTGGCATTTTTAATGTAGATTCCACTTGAACATCCGGCAAAACTTCTTTATTTTCTATGTAGCAGCTATCGTCAGGATGGCAATGAGAAAGATGAGTATTTTCAGATAGATATAATGCAATAGTATTTTTCACAGCAATTATATTTCACAAATTACTTTCCAAAAGTATCGATACTAATAGTTATTACGTACCTATGGCATTTACTGTTTAAACAGCATCAGCTCCTCTAACTGGCCTGGAAAAGCCAAGAGATGCAAATGAGCAATAGATAATACCCCACAGGTCCTATCACAAAGGGGTGTTAATGCTTCTGGCTTTCTTTATTGCTGTTGAAATCCAGGTCTGTCCTGAACTGTGATAGGGAAAATCAAGGGTAATGCATTGTGGAGAAGGAGGCCATGGTGTCAAAACCTAAGAGTGCTTTCATGCAGGCTACTGGGCCATTTGATGGCTCAGGAATACTTTTCAGGTGAAAGTTGATCAGCTGTTCACTCCATCAGATCTGGGCAGGAAATAAGAGAGGGCAGAGTCCTTTTCTTGTGCCCATGTTTTCTGACCTTTCTGTTCCACAACCTCTTTACAGTTCTAATGGACAATGTGATTTTCTGAGCCAGGTCCCCCAATATTTCATTGATACTAAATGCTTGAAATGATACATGGAAATTAAAACCAAAACAAACACTGCTGTCCACATACTTATGCATGTTCAAATTAGAGCCGAGTATGAGGCCAACGTGAACATGTAATATGACTATACATATTATGCACAGTCCCTATTTTTGGTTGTATGTGAACAGGCACCTTTCCCACACTGTTCTGCACGCTATATGGAGTCCAAACTCACCTTTCCTGGGGTTTGGCTTTACTGAGATAGATCAATTAAAAATAAGATCACAGAAAGTCCTGCTTAAGCTGTCTCCCCTTAGGACTTCTCAGCCCACTCCCTTGAACCTCTGTTCCACAGAGTCACTCCCATTTCCCTTGTATCGATGTTGGAATAATGAGGCATATGCCTCAATGACTCAGCTTTCTCAGCAGGGTCAACACATGCTAACAGGATGAGGATGTTTTAGGCAAACGCTGCCAGTTTATTACTGTATGCATATAGGGAGCATAGTTTTGAAAGTGTAGCTTCTCGTACACAGCTTTTCTCTGTGGTTTACACCCCAGCAGGCAGAGGCAGAACCCTTCTTTCAGTAGGTTGACAATTCATAAAGGGAATCTTTCATGAGGATATGTTATCCAGAGCCTTTGGCTGATGTGTAGGGTATTCCCATGTCCATATTTTAATAAAACATGACTTTTAATCATTCTGATTCTATTTCCTTCTTCCTCTGACTTCTAGAACAAGACAATATTCCTTTTGTAGCCTCGCAACATATTCCTAAATGAAACAGCAGGAATCACTGTAAGACATGCTACAATCTATGACTTCTCATGTGTCTAAGTATGACAGTACTTTCACGGCATTGCTAAATTTCTTATGTGCATGGGTTAAACATAAATTTAGGAAGAAATACTAGAAAAACCATTAAGCATAACAAAGTTATGGGCAAGACAGTGAAAATACAGATTTTTTTTTCTAGACCAGTAGAAAAATATCAGTCTTAATAAAAATTCAGCCTTCATTTAGTCATTTGTAAAATGTATCAGCAAAGTTCTCGGTGATCCTGCAGCTATGAATGAATTCAGTCACTTGGAAAACCAAGAAGTTATTCTTATACCCATATTACAAAAATGAAGCTTGTTTCTTTGACTTAAGTCTGTGTTAATCAGTGTCTTTAGTATTTTTAGGATTATGAATGTTTCCTGAAGTAGAAATAAATACAGCTAATTCCCAGAAATAACCTCCCCCCAATGATGATAAAGCAAATTTCATAACCAGCAAAACTGTTTGCTTGGCCATTACCTTATTTTTTCTGTCCTCCTTATGCAGCTGAACAGGTGGCTCTGCTTTCTGTAAAAGAAATTCCCAAACAAGTTTACTACAGGATTTTCTTGTTCAAAGAAACTTGATAAAAATATTTGCTTGTATTACTCATCTTTTTAAAAATCTTAACCTTAATGTTTCTGAGTTGTTTTTCATCCAGAAGATCAATAACTGTGAAGACCACTTTATGATAATCTGTTACATGAAAAACATCTTTTCCGATATATACTTTGGATGTTGCTAAGTAGTAACTACAACAAACCCCAACTGCATTCTGTTAAAAATTTAAAAATTAACAATTTTAACCCAAGGCCATTTGTTACTCATGACTGGTGCACTGGGTAAAGTAATTTCCATTAATTGCCGAATGCACTATTGGAAGACGCTCAGATACTATGGTGATGAACGTGGTATAAAAACTTAGAATAGAATTTCATATAAACAGTTCGGTAGTAACACACTTCTTTTAGTTTATATTTATCATTATCCTCAGTTTTTAATGGAAGATGTGTGTCTAAATCTCTTATGCCGCCTTAAAAATCTTTTAACAATATGAATATTATTGTTAAAAATATCAGCAATTGCTTACGTCTTAAGCTTTATTCAGGATTTTTACGTCAGCTCCACTTCAGCAGCTGGTAATTTTCTGTACTTTGAATGGAGAAGTTATAAAATGAGAATGGTCTGTTGGCCTGCCAAATAATGAATTTTTAAAAAACTAAACACGTAATTTCTGACAGTTCCCCATTGTTTATCAATTTAAACATTTGATTGCAAATAAACTGTAAAGCTGGCAATATAATTTTGGCAAAAAAACCCAACATTATTATAGAGACTATTTCTACATTGACAAGTACAAATTTGATACCAGTTTGATTTGATACAAGTTTCATACCATTTTCTGGAAATTGTGAATGGCAACTACATGTGTCAAACTCCAATTTGTTGAGGTTACTACTTTATTTACAATACAATATTGCTTTATTTTGTACAGCAACTTTCATACAAACTATATCCCAAAATGTTTTACACAGCTAGGTTATATAATCACAGAAAGAAATAATACAATTCAAAAGTTAAATAGCAGGTCTCTGAGGTATTATGGGAAAGAGGAATTATGAGGTAGATGCAAGGGAGCAGACAAAGAGTTCAAGATAGAAACACAGGAAGGCAGATGGCAGAAGCTATAAAGAAGGCTCTTGCACCAACAGTAATGATACTGTGTGAAAGGACATAGGGGCAGTGAGTCTAACAGAAGAAATGGGTAGGGGAGAAGATGGACTAAGACGGACCAGGTCCATGTCAGGTTTTAAACATAAGGGGTCACATTTTGGGGTAAATCCATAGTAACTCCTTTGATTTTAGTGAATGTCAAAGATTAACTGCAATTAAGTTATTCTGGATTTATACCAGCGTAACTAACTGAGTAAAATTTGTCTCAAGGAGGGAAATTGTGAACTGGATCAAAGAGTACTTGAAATCAATCCTGAAATGACTAGAAAATTGTTTGTAAATACATGTAATTTGGTTGTGCTTCTTGTATTTATGAGGCAGACCTGGCAGGAGCATACTTCATATGCTGGAGTCTGAAGAGCTGGGAACTATAACAGTCAAGCTGAGAGGAAATGAAGGCATTAATGAGTATTTTCAGTAGTAAGGGTTGGGGTAAAGATGTACATTGGTATTGTGGCATATTTGGTGATGTATATATTTACACATATGGGAGATACTGGAGAAGACAGTTCTAGGTCAAGGGTGACACTAATTATTTGAATAATGGTAGCAAAGGGGAGGTGCTTTGTTAATAAAGGAGATTCTCCCTTTCTTAGCAGCCAAATAATATTAAAAAGTGGTCCCTCAAAATTACTTTTATAGAATAAAACAGAAACTTGAAGACTCGTGGGGTTAGTGAGGGGTTAAATAAATTTTCACCAGTTTGAATCTAACTCAGGTTGCGACCAGAGGTAGACTTGACCAAAACCCTAAATCTGAACATTATAATTGGATTTGAGTTTCAGGGCCATAATGTGTCAAATACAAACACTGAACACAACTACTGCTCAAAATGGAAAAGTGTGGATTTCAAACAAATTGCCGTGTTCAGACCTCAGGGTGTAGATTCAAGCTCCTGTCAAGTAGTCGCAAAGTGAAAAGTAGGTGGTCTCAGTGCAATTCCTGGCAGACAGGTTTCCACATCAAGCCAAACCACAAATAAATAAATAGTGTTTTGTTAACATCTAAAGACCCCAACCAAGATCAGGCCCTATTGTGCTAGGCACTGTATAAATATATAGTAAGAGACAGTCCTACTCTGAAAAAAGCTTATTGTCTAACTAGACTAAGCAGTCAAAAGGTGGAAAGGGAAATAAAAATACAGTAGTGAAGTGACTTTCCCAAGGTCACAGAGCCAGACAGTAGCAGAGCCTGGGTCTGAGTTCCATTACAGTGCTGTGGACATTGGACCACAGCACCTTTCTTTCTCCAATAATCATTGCTGCACAGTAGTGCTGATAGACTGCATGACTCTGTACAAACCAAGGAAGATATGGTTCCTGCCCCAAGGAGCTTACAATCTAGGCAAACAATACAATTCAGATACAAAATGTACCGGAAGATGAGAAAACTGATCGATCAGAAAACACTGCAGGTTTTTTTTAAACAATAAAACCTTTCTTTGTTTGACAAATTAACATTAATAGGACTTGCTAAAGAAGTGCAATTTAAAGGATTAGAATACACAGAGCATAACTAGTTACCATAAAATCCCCTGGGGTGCTGAGTGCCAAAGGCATGAGAGCTTAGGAAATGAGGTGATCAGTGCATGTGTAGTAAATATGCCCTGGAGTATCAGTATCCCTAACTAATTCTTAGATGAGGTAACACTTCTGTATGTGGTCAGAAAATATTTAGTTTAGGTATGCAACAAGGAAACAGCTGCCAAAGTGCTGGAGCATGGTCCAAAAGCAACAATGCCTATTTAAATATGAAGCTTCTCAAGCTTTGCCAGAAGCTGGGAATGTGCAACAGGGAATGGATCACTTGATGATTACCTGTTCTGTTCATTCCCTTTGGGGCATCTGGCATTGGCCACTGTCAGAAGACAGGATACTGGGCTAGATGGACCTTTGGTCTGACCCAGTATGGCCATTCTTATGTTCTTAGAGCCCAGATTACATTTTAAAAAGACATAATACTGACAATAATTATGAATGTGTTTTTTGGGAAGGAACTTAAATGATGCATTTCACATGAAGTGGAAAGTAGGTTTTAGAAACCACACTTACTATCATACAAATGTGCCTAATGAAAGCGGCCATACTGATCCTAATCCAACCTTACTGTGACTCTCACCTCATGTTGGCTCAGTTTGTAAATTTTACTTCTGATGGAACAATTTGTAAATTTTTAATAAGTTATGGGCTAGAGGCTTTTCAACTCCCCTTCTTTAGTAGCCATTACATATAAAATCAGAAGAACCACCAGGGAGAAAAGAGACTGTCAGTAGTGAATAAAGAAAACCTCTGATCTTTTTTCATACTAAAAAATAAGTGTTTGGATTTTTTTTTTTTTAAGATTGATCTATTAAACTCGGCATATTGCAATGTCTTTGATTTCTGGCTGCCTTTTTTCAGGAGCTCCTCAAGGAACAAAAGTTCTAACAATTTTAATTTCTCATTTTAAGATTTTTTTTTTTTAACATGACATATAGCTATAGTTAGGCATTTTCTACATAATCACACCAATTCAGGTGTCCTAGGCCACTACCTGCATAGTACTTTTCCTTATTGATCATGTGAGCAAAGAATAAATGTAACCATTACTTGACCTATGACCACAAGGCCATTCAGAGCATCCTGAAAAGTTGCTCCTATGTGGAGCTCCTATGTGGGCTGGTCTCTGAGTGGACACTAAACAGCTCCTTGAAATTTCTCACAGCGTGGCAGGTACCACGATAAACACAATTGTCATGACAGTGCAACACAAGCAGCACACAAGGGCCTGAATCTGTAATCATTTAATTCCTCTCTGCATCCACAGAAAATATCAGAGCTCCAAAAAAAAAAATTAAAAAAAATCTCTATTGTAATTTACAGTCAAGGTCCCCAATCCTCCACTCTTTAGGTTTGTCTACACACCCCTGCAGTACAGACTCTGAGGGTATGAACTGTAGCATGCACTAGCATGCTGCACTGTAACGCCATGTGGATGCCGCTGACATGAACTAAAAGGTACCTAAGTTTGCATTAACATAGTCTTGTTTAAAAGAGGCCTAAGTTAACGGTGAACTGGGTATCTCCTAATTTGTGCCTGCAGTATTCACACAGGGAAGTGACAGCACAACATGCTAGGGCATGCTGCAAGTCACACCCCCTGTAGAATGAACTGCAGGGCCACAAAGACATTGCCTTTGCTCAAGTAAAGAAATGCAGGGGGCAAGCACTTATAAGGTAAATCACATTGTATCTGGGCGCTGAAATACTTCATAGCTTGTACACATGCTCTATAATTGACTGAGACCCTCTCTAACGAGGTACTCGTGATTTTAGAAGTGGCACCACTACACATTATGAACCCACACTAGCTCTTCATTAGAAAGTCCATGAGCACCCAGTGGATCACAGCCAACAATTTGGGAAGCTCTATGTATAGCCATCTTCTTTTACATCAGGAATGGTAACATACAAAAGCCAGTAGGTGAACACTTTAACCTCCCTGGACATTCTAAAACAGATTTAAAAGTAACTATTCTTGAACAAAAAAACTTCAGAAACAGACTTCAAAGAGAAACAGCAGAACTAAAATTCATTTGCAAATTTAACACCATTAATTTAGGCTTGAATAGGGACTGGGAGTGGCTGGCTCATTACAAAAACAGCTTTGCCTCTCCTGGAATTGACACCTCCTCATCTATTATTGGGAGTGGACTACATCCACCCTGATCGAATTGGCCCTGTCAACACTGGTTCTCCACTTGTGAGGTACTCCCTTCTCTTCATGTGTCATTATATAATGTCTGCATCTGTATCTTTCACTCCATGCATCTGGAGAAGTGAGGTTTTTTACCCATGAAAGCTTAAGCCTAAATAAATCTGTTAGTCTTTAAGGTGCCACCGGACTCCTTGTTGTTTTTGTGGATACAGACTAACATGCTACCCCCCTGATACTTGACATCTTTTGCAGTCCATGGACCTTTGATGATGCTAAACACAGACCACTCTATCATCTGAAAAAATAGAAATCAACTCAATTTGTGAATTTTAGGACACTAACCTTAAGAAAGTGTTTAATCATTTACGTCATGGACTTCAAGCTGCAGCTTTCTGTGACAGCCCTGCAATCAACTATGTCTATCATCCTTCTGTTTTCCTCTCCTGACATACGTCCACACGTTGGGATCACTATACACTTGGGCTCTACCAGATTCTATGATCAGTAATCTAGCACTGTGTAGCTAGGCAGTGCACTCATCTGAACATTTCACACAAGCAACAGCCACTAAAATAGTGTCTTGCATTGGAGCATGACTCCAACTTTGAAGGACTTGTTCATGAAACTAGTGTGTGACCATTCCTGACTTACAAGGAAACAGACAAAGAAAATATGGAGAGAAGAAAGAAAATAAATGTGTAACTGGAGGAAAAATCATGGACACACAAATATACAGTAAAAAACACAATGGGGAAGATATCATAGAAATACGTGTGACACAGAGGTGGTACTTATCATGGTATTGTGAAAAACAGATTAATCAGAACAAGGTTTGAATCTCTGTATACTTGCAATATATTTATCATGTATGTACAGTATTGCTTTCCATGAACCTAAGTTAGAACACTTGGCTGAGATTTTCAAAAGTTTCAAAACTCGCTTTTGTAATAAATGGGATCTGTGTGGCTCACTCCCCTACCTTGGCTTTGAAAATCTCAAATTATGCTTGGAGTGGGTTGCACTTGCATCACCTTCAATTTTGTAACTATTAAATCAAAGCTTGTTTGCTGGAAGGCCACTCTGCTTATATCATATTGGGTCTTAATTCTACTTTCTAGTACATGGGTACCAGTGGACTGCCGCTTATCCACTCCTTGTGTTCACACACATGCTCTGTACCATATTTTTCCAAGTTATGCATTGATGTATTCCCATATACCTAGGAGAGTAGTCAAAATCTTATATATTATATTGTATTTTAAGTAGCACACATTGAGCAAACTGAAATCAGATAACAGGGTTAAAATAAAAAATAAATGTATTTACAACACTGCATAAATTGTGCAATTATCCATTCAGAAAACAAAATATAATCACATTAACATAAAAATAAAAAATTTATTACAATCCACATTCAATACATTTTTGAATAACTATAAATTCTTAATTTCTAACCAACATTTTCTTTAAAAAAAGCTTGTTTAAAATAGTAACTTTTGACCCTCTCTCGTTTAAACAGCATCTAAAATGCTTTGTTAATTTATTACTGATCAGTTGGTCTTTGTCGTAAATTTCTAGATTTTCCATTTTCAAATTTTCTCTTTTTGAAGATCGGAACCTCTTCTGTCAGGTCTCCAAGGGAGGTGACTGTTTTTTCTTTAAATATCATTTTTGCATCCTCTGGAACCTGGAGCACTGGCAGAGGGAGATAGTCACTCTCTGTACTGGGAAGCTCTAAGTCCACTTTTTCACTAGGAGAGGAGGTAAAAAAACAACAACTGCTAGATGACAAGAACGGCACCACAGACGGCAAATAGCACTTTTATTTTCATAGCGGCCCGACAAAATTGTTAGGAAATTTTATAACCCTGGCACAAGTTTACTTGCCCATCCTCATCATGACCATGATAATCTGGCATTAAAATAAATACTGTATTTGCCTTGGGTGAGCTGACAAATAGCAAACTAGGGCCCCTATCCTGCAAACACTCAAGCATGTAAGCATTTTGCTCATGTAAGTCCTATAATAGCCATTATTGCTACTCATGTGTAAAGTTAAGCAGGTGCGTAAGTGTTTGCAGGGTCAACATCTAAGGGAACAATCTTTTGGTACATGATTAGGGAGTTTTGCCAAAGCACACAGGATCAGGTCACATGAGCTTGACTTTGAACAGGGGCTAAGCAGCTACACCCACCACTGAAGTCAACCAGAGCTGCAGGTAGCCAGCAGTCCTCAGGATAAGACCTTAAACCTAACAACTAAGAAATATAAGGTTTGAGTTACAGTCATCAGCTGCCATTGTTTCTGTATTGTTCCACACAGTTCCAGCTTTTCCCACTAAACGGTAAGCCCTTGGAGGCAAAAAATCTGTAATTTGTTTGGTACAGTTTTCCTGCTGTGCAGCCTCAGAGATGCTATATCCATAATAAATCAGGCTATGATTTAGTCCTGGGTATTTTTAGTAAAAGTCGTGGACAGGTCATGGGCAATAAACAAAAATTCATGGCCTATGACCTGTCCATGACTTGTACTATATACCCCTGACTAAATCTTAGCTAGGGTGCGGGCGTGCTTCTCTGGTGGGTAGGGGTGGGCCGCTGCTCTAGGGAGTGGGGGGGCTGCTCTGGGGACGGGGGCCCGAGGTTCAGCAGCACCAACTGCTGGGGGCCACTGAGCAGCAGCTGCTCTGGCTGCCCCTGGGACCGCCCACCTGTCACTGCTCCTGTTGCCCCCAGGACCGCTGCTCAGGTGGTCCCCAGGGCCAGCTGCACAGCCAGTTGCGGCTCCAGCAGTGCCATTGCGGCTGGCTGTGGAGCCACTTCAGCAGTAGCTGATGTGGATGTCCCCGGGACCGCCTGAGCGGCTGGCCCCCAGGTCAGCCACACCAGCCACTGCAGAAGTCACGTCACGTCATGTCACCTAACCAAATAAACAAACAAACAAATAAATGAATAAATGTCATTACATTAAAAAAATAAATTAAAAGAGTCACTTTATTCCATGGGCTCTATCATAACGGGGTTAAAAAGAACTTTTGAAGTAATTTTGCTCAGATCCATTAATTGGATTGAGGGTTAATGAAGAAAGGAGGGAAATACAGAATATTTTGTACCTGCTTTAGACTAATCTCCACCACACTAAAAGCCTGTGCTCCTGAAGATTGATATATTCTAACACACAGTGGTTTAGCCACATATATTCACACCCTACACACTATTATAATAATCTTTGTACAAAATACATCTTGTGAGGCATCATTTGAAAACGAATAACTCACTGGTCAATAATATCATGGTGAAATGTATGTAGCAACAGTATATATAAAGTTATGAAATATCCCTGTATGATGTTCTTCACGTATGTTCAAAACCACACAGCTCTGCCTAGGCACAAGTATACTGAACGCAGAACTGTGTGTTGACCTCAATGTACATATAAGTAGTAAACAGGGTCCTCAAGACAGCAGGGAGAAGAGATGGCAGGAGGCAAAGCAAAGTTACATTTCACCAAACACGTGAGAAGGCGCCTCCTTCACCACCAGACTCCATGTTGCCTTCTTTACAGTTTGAATAACTTTGCTTTGAGTAATAACCATCAGAAGAATCCACTTCAAAGGTTAACTGGATTATAAAAGAAAAGGGCAGAAAAACTCAAGCTATCTTTCTCTCTCTTTTACCTAAGAAGACAAAGGAACCAGCCCTTTGGCTTTCGGAGGAGATCCTGACCTGGGAATTTGGTCAGCCCGATTGCTGGGAACACGTGGTAAGGATTTTGCCTTGAACCAAGTCTAGCTTATTAAGTTTTAGCTAAGAGAAAGCATTTTATCTATTTCTCTTGTAACCATTTTCGACTTTAATACCATATATTTGTACTCACTTAAAATCTCTCTCTCTCTGTAGTTAAATGAACTTGTTTTATTTTTAATCTAAACTAATCCTGTGCTCTGTTTAAACTGAATGTTTGGTAACTCCAGGTAAAGTAGCAAACTGTTGAATATTGACCTTTTGCAGGGACAACGGACCTTTATATCGGAACTGTCCAGGAAATGGCTGAACAGTGCAGAACTCAGTTTTTTGGGAAAATTCGGAACTGGGAGTGTGTTGGGTGGTGGAAGCCAGAGTGTTGCTGACAGGCTGCTGGGATCAGAGTTGCTGGACCAGGGCTGCAGGTAAACAGACACTCAGGGTGTGACCTGCATGGTTGTTTGTGAGTAGTCCTGACTGGGAGCTGCAATAGCAAGGCATTGTGAAGCACCCAAGGTTGCAGGGCAGGGGATGACACAACCCCTCACTGGGCTGGATTGCACCCCAGCATGTGACAATATATATATAGTCATCAAATATATATTACAACTGACTTTGGGAACTTTAAAAAAAAAAAATCCTTTAAAGTCCCTGAAATGAACTTCAATTATAAGCTATTCAGGGAACAGATGGTCTCTACCACTAGAGCCCTGTAAATCCATGGGTATCCGTTTTGTATCCACAGACCATTATTGTGTATTGCAGCGCGGATGCGGATACAAAATTTGTATCCGCACAAGGCTCTGTAGCATGGAAACACCCGAACACTGCGGGTGTCACCCAGCCTGCAGGCTCCAACTTGGCTCTCTGAATCACGCAGCAGCGTGCTGGGCATTCTGGCAGTTGTAGTCCCCAGCTTGCTCGGAGGGAGGAGGTAAACTACAGCTCCCAGAAGGGAGTGAGCCAAGCGCCGTTTTGAAGGTGTGGTTGTTCTTTAAATGAGCAGGCGGCAATGGCTACGTGCATTAGAGCCACTGCAACTGCGTAGGGGTGTCCGAGCCCCTCACAGGGATGGCAGCACTGCATAGAAGGATCCAGAATTGTAGCCTCCCTGCCCGGAGCGAGGAAGGAGGTACAGCAGGGGAGGAGCAGGCGGGAGGACAGGAGGTCTTTGGTGAGAAGTGGGGCTGGGGGGTGGGGTGGTCGGGGGTTTGACACAGCCCTGTGTCACTGCTGTGCAGTGACCTGTGGAGCTTTTTAGAGCCCTGAAAATCCGCAGATATATGCAGATATCCACAGACAATTTTTGCGGATCGTGGATCGGATACAGATACACCTTTTTTTATCCACGCAGAGCTCTATCACTTTGTTTCTACAGTGGGTAAGCTAATGGGGCTCTAATTCTGATCAAGGCTCTGTGCTACCATAATCTAAATATTAATTAATGTTTGTGGGTTAAACTGAAAACCTCTCACGATAAGTCTAGCATCTCACTCCATGAATGGAAGATGTGACTGCGTCCTTCCTGTAATCAAAAGTCATCTCTCACCTCTGGAGTATGAGAGTGCCTTTTGCCATTGTTCCCCACTTCCATTATACTAGAACCACAGGTAACCCAGCCTGCACCTGAGAACCCACAAAAGAATAAACATTTTTATTAGAATTTGCTAAATTGCCACCAAGACAAAGAAGACTTGCATCGCAGAAGTTCTTGAAGAAAGGACAACGAAGGGCATGTCTTCCCCATGCAACTGAGCAAAGTCTCTTTTGTCCACAGACAACCATCTTACATGAAAGCTTAAGAAATAAGGGAAAAGTGGCAGCCTTAACTATACTGAGCTGAACAAGTGACATTATACTATGATTCTTACCTATGGAATGTTGAATTTGTTATTATTATTATTTGCATTACTGTAGTGCTTAGGAGTCCTACTCATGGACCAGATCCCACTAGGTGTTGTGTAAACACTGAACAATAAGACGGTCCAACGATGGTACAACTTTGCATTTACCTAAGGATCCACGCATCCTTATTAATTAACCTTTCTGAGACATGAAAGTGTTATCCCCCTTTTACAGTGAGGGAAAATTAAGCACAAAGAGGTTTAGTGACTTGCCACAAGGTAACCAGCGAGTTTCGGGTAGAATCAGAAACGGAACCCAAGAGTCTTGACTCCCAATTGCCTTGCTCTAAGTACCAACTTCCCATATTTTTGAGGATAACACAAGCAATTTGTAGCAACTAGTAAATATTTTTACTGTTAACAGTGAAAGATATTTTTATACTAATAATAAGTGACTATTTTTACTCTAGTAAAATGCATTATTTTAATTAATTTATGAAAAGATCATATGGGAAACTCTCAAACAATAACAGCTATCTGAAAAGATCAAGCTCCATTTCTAGCTGCCTGTAGAGAAGCAACATGGGAAGGCTCTACCATGTCCTCCAAGACATGAGACCACATGGTCATGTTTAATCTAATGAATGTGTAAGCAAGCAGAATACCTGATTTTACTAGATATGTAGCAATATGTGGGCAGGATTTAGCCTATAATTTTTACATAGAGAGAGAGTTCAACAAGCATCATCTGCTTCTCTGATCAAATATTACTGAATTTTTGGAAAAATATATACAGAGCCAAATTTTTAAAGGTGAAAAAATTGTATGCATGCCAATTTGCATTCACACCCAGAATGGGGCCTACAAAACTACACTTAAAAATCTGGCCCATGGCATCTGAATGCTAAATCCATTGAAAACAACCATCACCAGCAATTTGTGAAGTTTACCCTGTGATTATAATGAACTTCAGCATTAAAAAAGAATGAAAACTACTTTTTAAATAATCACCATGGGTAAAACCCTTAAATCTTTACTCAGGCTAAACTCCAACTGACTTGAGTATTAATATTGCCTAAGTGAGGAATGCAGGTTTTGGCCCTATAGATAGGGCCTCTGGAACAGCAAGGTGATAGACCTCTTATAAATACTTATGGTAAATGGACACTTACTATGGGTCTTCCTTTTCTGTAACTGTCTCCCAGTTTCCATAAGGGTTTGTCTTTTTAGATACATTGTGGGAGGTAACTTGTGGAACTGACGGGGCCTCATCCTGAGCAACATCAGTTTCTTGTTTAACTTCCTGCCACTCTCCATAAGGGCTTATCTTTTTAACTTTGGGGGGCTTCTCTTCCTCTGTTTCTTCATCGCTGTCTCTTTTCATCTAAGGAAGAAAAAAAACTCACCTTCAGCAAAAATGCCTAAATGAAACAACAGAATATTGCTCTTTTTCACATCTATTATTTATATTTTTCAACCAAGGAAAACCAAAAGCAATAAAGAAACAATATTTTAGTAGAATTTTACTATTTTTCTCCACAAGCTTCTTACTCCATTCAGAAAGAGACAGTCATTCAATACATGCATAAGAAGAACAATCATTAGAACAAGCTATAGTTAAAAGGTCCCGTCTCACACAGCTGAAAATGAGTGGAGTACCACATACACATTTACAAAACAAAGCTCTATCACATATATTTAACTTTTAATTCTTTTTTTAATTAAATATTCTTTGCACACTTTCTTATGGATAACATTTGGTAGAACTTTGACTAGTTTCGTACACAGCGGGGAAGAAAATTGGAATAATACCTTAAAGCATTTGTATCTGGGTATTTTCACACTTTAAATGAAAACACTATCTTTGGAAGCCCAAGTTACTGTTTCTGGACTCAAAATAAAAGGCACTGGAAAATTTTTATCTACCCATACCTAAAATTACAGCCTTTATTGTGAACTTTAATATGAAGACATAGTATCTAGTTTTGACATTACTTTTATCCTACCATTGGTCTTGACGGACAATTAATAGGAAAGCCTGTGTGTCAAATTTTCAGACAACGGCCATGACCTTGTGGTGTCCCACTGTAAACAGATACCTTTGAAGAATATGGGCCAAAAATTATAGCCACATATTGAAGTCAATATCAATCTGAGGATCATCTAATGGGGATGCCAATGCCCTTCCTTGGAAACCATGAGCACCTCTAGCTACATCCAAGCCACCCATATTGAGGAGTCTATCTTCCATGGTGTAACAGTGCTGCTGATGTTCCTATAGATTAACAGTTATTTATTTTGCTTTTCAAGCACTATAAAGTGCTAATTCTTATCAACGTCAACCAGGTTTAACCTAACTACAATCAATATAGCCACCCAGAAAGATGAAATCACGTTATTCCGGAACATTAATATTGTACATAAAGTAAATCTGACGGGAAAAAAAACTTACCTTTAAGTTTGTTTCTGGCTTTTGTACTTCACTTTTATTACCATCCTTCTCAGCATCTGATTCAGATCCCTTTGAATCCGCTGTGGTGTGTTCTTCAGGATGATTGTCATCTTTATTGCTCTCATATGAAGATGAAACAAAACCATGAGGCTTCTCCCACGTTGATACTGTTCAACATATTTGGACAGTCATATTATTCATGTTTTAATTCTGGCCTTACATCAGTTCCACTTTGACAACATTAACCTTAAGCAGTACCATATGCTCCATGTGAAAAATACAGTAAAGAATTTAGCATAAGCCCTTCCACTTTTCTTTTTTTCCTCATGTTTTCTTTCTAGACTTCTCAAAATTACTTTTTCAATATTTTATTTTTAAACACAAGTTTCATGACAGTTCCACTCAACTTATGAAAAGACTTGCTGTATCCTGTCCTCTACTATGCATTTGATCTTTTCTTTAAAGTAGAAATACTTCAATTAAACCTGTCCAACCTACTATACATTTGCTTTTCATACCATTAGTTCTCTTTTCAGATTGGATAATTTAACTATAACAACCCTAATAATGGATTAGGATTCTTTGGCATGTAACTGTGAACATAATTAACACACCTATAACCCACACTGTTCCCCACTACAAAAATACCTTTGACCATGCATTGGCCATCTCTTGCATTGATTATTCTAACATATTCAGATATGGTGTCCCAGCCCTCCGCACAGATTTTAAAGCCAGCATCCCTATTTACAGACTGAAAGTCTATCAGTTTCCTCAGTGCTAGCTGACTCAGTAGAATACAGTAGAACTAAGGCTCTTTAATTAAAAAGCAGCGTTTACATATCCAAGCCTGATTTATTGGAAGTCCCTCAAACAGCTGAGGGACATGACCTTATCTTGAATTAAACAATGATGTTCCAGTAAACATGTTGAGTGAGATGGTGTGATGGATGTATCCACATATTGAAAATCCCAATGTCATCACTTAATTGCCTTTAATGCACTGATTTTAATAAAATGTTCCACTATTAAGTTAAAAACCAAGTAATTTCCAGCATTCATTTGAAGAGTCAACAATTAGTTGAAGAGTTTGCATAGACAGATTCTATTTGACTAGCCAAATCAGTTTTATAACACTGGAAAGTACACTGACGCTCAAAAAATTATTTTAAAGGAACACTCAAATTAATAAAAACTATCATACTTTTGACATTATTTTCACATTTTAGACATATTAATTAAAAACATTTAACAAATGCACTTCTAAGATTTATTATCTTCAAAGAGCAAAAGCTTTCTTATTTAGGTGTGTTGTACTGACATCTAGTGGCCTTCAAAGCTGTTAACAACAAAACAGAGTTTTTGTTGACAATTGTCCCTTCTTTAGAACACAGGGTTAACTAAGAGGATATGTACTCCAACAGAGTTAAATTGCACTGAAAATTAAAACCACAAATATTTGTCTGGTGGTCACAATGAATGGTAACTCAAAATCCAACAGGTATAAAATAATACCAAGCAAAATAGTTACAAAGAAGTTGTTCATGCAGCTTACACAACTATGTAGAACTGTCAAAAGTAATTTAAAATACAAATTATAAAATACAAACTGGAGTTTAAAAGAGAGCACTGACACATGACCTGCAAACAAATCTACAAAAACCCCAAACCAAAACCCATCTTTTTGCATATTTATGCTACATATGCTGAGAAGAGTTATTTTTCTGCTTCCTTAGAAATATCAAGACTGCCAAGTCTGATTTTCCCTGTTTTTTTTTCGGGAGAACATGTCAGTAGTCTCAGATGTTTATTCTATGCTCTGAAGACTTAAGTGAAGGGCAGGTTCTTTAATCATTTAGAAAGAATTCATTTCTCCAAAATGTTGATTAGTTATTACAGTTAAATAGGTGTTAAACAAACGAACAAAAAGCAAAGAGTTTTTACAAGAAATTGACTAAAATCACTTTCCTTCTCAGTAGCTTAACTTTCTTTCTTTTGGGTCTTTTGGCATTATTTCACTAGTTCTCCATCCTAGAATCTTTTCAAGCCTAGACAAATGCTGAATTTCTAATATGGATGAAAAACAACAACAAATAAAGAAATAAAGCCATCCTTTCAAGTCTTCTTCATACATCATAACGAATCAAAAAAAGGACACAGTTCAATTTTTTTGCAGGTGAAGAAGGGTTTTTAAGTTAGATTGCTTAAACCTCTTTGTTTCCAGGTATTTAACTCAAAATTCTGACACCCAAGGAAAAAAGTTCTCTGTTAAAGATTCAAACCAGCATAGGCGCCGACTCCGTGGGTGCTCCAGGGCTGAAGCACTCACAGGGAAAAAATGGTGGCTTCTGAGCACCCACCAGCAGCCGCCCTATCAGCTTTCCCCCACCCCCCAGAGTGCCTCCTGCCCACCAGCAGGCCCCACGGATCAGCACCTCCCCCCCTCCAATGCCTCCCGCCCACCACGAACAGCTGTTTCACTGCATGCAGGCAGGAGGCTCTGGAGGGAAGAGGGGAAGAGTGAGGACATGGCATGCTCGGGGGAGGGTGAGGAACTGGGCGGGAAGAGGTGAGGTGGGGGTGGGCCTTGGGGGAAGGGGTGGAGTTGGGGTGGGGTCTGGGACAGAGCCAGAGGTTGAGCACCCCCCAGCACTTTGGAAAGTCAGCAACTAGCGCTGTCAATTAATCGCAGTTAATGGCTGTGATTAACTGAAAGCAAAATTCACGAGTTAATTTTTTGAATGTGTTAATCACATGCCTGTGGGCGGGGCAGAAGGCATCAGGGCAGGGAGATTTGAAGCCTCAGCCCACAGCTCCATGGACAGCGGAGGGGCTGAAGCAGCTCCAGCCTGCAGTTTCCCTGGTGGCAAGGGGGCTGGAGCACAGCGAGAACAGCTGAAGTTCCGAGCCCCAAACTGGGCTGAAGCCCCGCACCGTGCCCCGAGAGGGGCTGAAGTGTTGAGACCCCAGGGGTTGAATTCCTGAGCCCCGTGCCCCCGGGGGGGCTGAAGCCCTGAGCTGGGCTGTAGCCCAGAGCCCCCAGCCCTAACCCTATATTTGAAAGTATAGAAAACCCAAAAAATTTAAATAAATGGTATTCTAATATTGTTTAACAGTGCAATTAAAACTGCTATTGGTGTATTGTGCACTAAGGAATTTGAGCGTTTTCAGGAGATGGCGTGGTTTTTGATTAGGCCCCTCGCCCTATTGGTAGTATTCCCCTTTTGGGATAGGGGACTGGCCGTCCCATTTCGGATTCCCAGGTGATAGGTGATAATGAAATTGATCTGAGAGAAAAATAATGCCCACCTGAGCTATCTTTGGTTCAAGGCTTGAGCCTTCCACAGATATTCCAGGTTCTTAAGGTCGGAAAAGACTTGCACTGGGTGTCGCGCTCCCTCGAGGTGATGGTGCCAGAATTCCAAGACTAATTTAATTGTGAGCAGTTCCTTATTTATTATCTTATCATTCCATTCTTCAGGGGGTGAGTTTTCAGGAGTAGTTGGTGCAGGGGTGCAACACGTGCTGTGGACCATGCCTCTGAGACAGTATGGCCTTGATGGTTACATTGGAGGCATGGCTTCCACTATGAATGCCTGGGCCGAGTCTGGGTGTGTTAGAAGCAGAGCAGTGGTGAAAGCAGCCTTGAGCTGTTCAAAAGCATGGCGAGCTTCACGTGTCCAAACAAATTTGATGGCCTTGCAGAGTAGGTTGGCTACTGGGGCTATTTACCTTGAGAAACCTGTAATGAACAATTGGCAAAATTTGCAAAGCCCAGAAGAACTGTAACTCCCGGAGGGAATAGGGCACTGCCCAGTTGCGGATGGCCTTTACCTTCCGAGGGTCCATCCTGACTCCTTCTGGGGAAAGGATTCTGTGGAGGACTGGTCAAAGGTACATTTTTCCAATGTCACAAAAAGGCCAGGCTTCTGTAGTCTCTTCAGGATGGAATGAATGTGGTAACAAATCTGCTCAGGATTATCTGAAAACACAAGTATGTCATTGAGATGGATGATTACATACTGGTCCAGGATGTCTCAAAATATGTTGTTCGTGAAGTGTTGAAAGGTTGAAGGAGCATTTGTCAGCCTGAATGGCATTACTAAATATTTGAAGTGCCCATAGTGGGGTTTGAAAGGCAGTCTTCCATTCATCTCCTACCCTGATGCGCACTAGGTTGTAAGCACCCCAGAAGTCCAGTTTGGTAAAAATTCTGGCAGACCACACATGATCTAGTAACTCTGATATTAAGGGCAGAGGATACAGGTTTTGGACCATCACCTGGTTTAGGGCCCGATAGCCTACAGAAAGGCTTAGCATTCTGTCTTTTTTCTTAATGAAAAGGACTGAAGCCCCTGCTGGGGAGGTGAAGTGCTAGATGAAGCCCTTGTCCATGTTTTCCTGGACGCACACACGAAGGGCTGCCAGTTCTGGTTTGGACATCGCATAAATATGTTCGTAAGGGATCTTTGCCCCAGGCTGCAGGTCTATGTAGTCTTGGTGCACAGGTAGCGTGTCTACATTTTTCTTTTAAAAAATGTCTGCATAATCCCAATACTCTTCAGGGAGATGGGGACTCAAGCTTGGGAGTGACTCCTTCCGGTTAGCTGCCACCATCTTGCGTTCCCCCACAGGTTCTGTCGTTTCCAATTGGCTACAGGAAACGGAGACTGGAGGCTTGAAGCCAGCTGCACACAGGCAGACCCTTCAGCAGTATTCCAAGGGAAAGCAGACCCTTTTTTCTCTCCAGGAGATGCAAGAGTCGTGCTGCTCCAGCCAGGTAATTCCAAGAATTAGGAGGCAGTGTAGAGAATGGATCATATTGAACTGTAGCACTTCCCAAAGGGCCAGGATTACAGCCTTTAGGGGTTCTGTTTCCTGCATTACTGGTCCTGAGGACAGGATGTATCCATCTATTGCCTCTACAAGGACTGATGTAGGCTTTAATCAGAGGGGGGGATTTGTAGTGCTCAAGCAGCTTTAGCATCTGTGATGTTATTGGTAGCCCTGGAATCAATCAGGTCCCACTAAGGGGGAATCAGTTTGGCCTCATTCATGGTACGTAACTTTACTCATACTTGGAAGTGTGGGGAGGACCTGCGTGTCCTGGATCAAGTTTCTCTTGAGGACTGGGGAGTAGTTCCAGAACATAGAGCCCTGGTGGTGCCCAGGCTGCCTCTCCCCCACCATAGGGCCTGGGCTCGCTCATTTCCCAATTCCTTGCGGGTTGAGGTCCACAATGGACAAGAGGCGACGGCATGTCCTCGTGCTTCACAATAAATGCATAGGTTACTGTGCAGTCATCATTTCTTTTCTTCCGAGGGTCAAGCATCGGTGACCTAGATCAACCTGCATCAGTTCACAGTTGGGCCCTGGGGTTTCGGGTGTGAGCAAAGTGGTGGCAGGGTGCCCCTCCTCTCTTCCTTTCGCTCACACAGCCGGTTGTTGATGCGGAGAAAGAGCTCAGTAAAAGCATCAAAGTGGGTTGGGGTCTCAACGTGGGTTAGCTTATCCTTTACCTCCTCACTACGGCCACACCGAAAATGCAGAATTTGGGCTGCCTCATTCTACTCAATGTCAGCCATGAAGTGACGGAACTAGGCAGCATATGAGGCAGCTGGCCCTTGCTCTTGCTGGAGCCTTCGTAGTGTGGCTTCTACTGGGTGAGTGCGATGAGGGTCATCAAATGTGCAGAAAATGCTCACAGGAAGGTGTTCCAGTCTGTTAACACCTGGCTGTCCTGCTCCAGCATGGGGGAGGCCCAATCCGGTGCTTCTCCAGCTAGCAAACTGATCACTAGTCCCACCCTGGCCTGGCCGGTGGAAAAAAAGAGAGAAAATTGGTTCAGGCACCCCCTGAACCTCTGGTGGTTTCCATCAAAACATTTGGGTAGTCGTACTGCAGGACGCTGTTCAGAGGGCAGTGACCCAACCCAAGCCTGGAGCACAGATCTCTCTTCCTGGGACTGTAGTAGCAGCTCGCGGAGTGTCTAATTTTCCACTAGGAGCTGTGCCACTTGGGAATGGAGCAGATGGTTCTTGGTTTGGAGTTGCACGACCCGCTCCTGCAGATGTAGTACCCCATGGGGTCTAGTGGGAGATGGTAGACCCGTCCCTTCCATATCCTGTTAAGGGGCTCCCGCAAAGGGGGTCGGAAGCGGGTCTGGGCAAACTGTAAGGGACCAGGGCATAGGTGGTCTGCACTAGCGGTCACAGCGGGGCTGGTGTCCACACATCAGGGACAGTAGTCAGTGAGCAGAGGTCGAAGGAATTGCAAGAGCCGGGTTCAATAAGCAAGAATTGAGGTCAGAGTCAGGCTGAGGTCAGAGACCAAGATCAGGGAAGTACCAGGCTAGAGTCAGGAGGCCAGAGTCAGGGTCAGAGTCAAGCTGGGGTCGGAGGCTGGAGATCAGTTGCAACATGCCCAAAGTTTGTGTTGTTGCCTAGACAATTTGCTAGGGCACCCTCCAGGGTTAACTAGGCTGCTCAGCCAATCAGAGGGTCGCACGGCACTGTCACTCTGGCTTCCTTGGGAGTACTTCCTACAGAGCCTATTCTTCACAGCACTCCCTAGCTGTGTCTCTCCATGGCCTCCCAATGGCACTGTGGAAATGTCAGCTGTCCCACGCTCTGCAGACCCAGGTTCTAGTCCCTGCACCTTTACAGTAAGGTGCTACATGATCCTGCATAAGGCGGGGCTCAGCTGCTCTCTGGTACTGTTTACCTTATCATTTGCAGCCTGGACCTCATGAAGAGTCTGGCTTGGACGTAAGTAGGCTGAAGGGGGAGCACATCTCCATAGGGAATCTTGCACAAAGTTAATGCAGCATGATGCTGCATTATCTTTACACTCTATCCTTCTCTCTGGACTTGGGGATTGCCTTTTAAGGTGGAGTTCTAAGAACAGCTTAATGGCAGTACTGTTGGACCATATCAGGGAATTTCTGTATTAGAACCATAAAGTGTATGTGTATAACAAGTCTGAGGCCAAGAGAGATAAGGGGTAAGATTGAATTCAATTGAATTCCCCACAGCTTAGGCCTCTTGCTTTTTCCATTTCTGTGTCTCTCCCTCTCTGTGAGAAACATGCAAGGAAAAACTGCTAATTGTGTTAACACATCCTAAGACAGAAAGTCTGTTCTCAAAAAGGAAACAAGGCTTTGCAAAAACAACTGTAATTGTTCTTCAAAACAGAACACGGCTTTTAACTTGTTTGCTATGTATGCTAAAGTTTAAGTAGATTTGCAACATCCTGAGAGTTGCTAGAAGTAAGAAATAGTAAAGTAATAAGTGATAAATGTATGTTAAAATAGAGGATGTATGTGAATGGATGCTTGATTTAGATAAAGGATAAATTGATTTAGATAAAGAATGAATGGTCAGGAAAGTGCCAGCCTAAGAATTACAACTTCAGTCTCGATTGGCCGAAGAATGCGCAGACTAGAGAGAACCGGATGACCCCGAAGGGCAGGCCGGAATCCATCCAAGTGCCCCCCCGCCAATGGAGGGCTGAAGACTCCGAAGAACAAGATAACACTCAGACATTAGGGATGTGCCACCTGCTGATTGATAATCAGCTCAAACAAACATCAGCAGGATGAAGCAATTCCCATAGACTTGTATAAGGACAAAATCCTATAAGAACAGACTCTAAAGACTGAAGACTTTGAGTCTGGTTCTGCAACCACCCTCCAGGAGCATCGGATGCGCATCTGACAAGGACTCGGCTCCACCCTCGTGTGCAGGCTACCTGGCAGTACTCTGCCATGAGCAACCTCTAGGCTGGTAACTATAACAACTCTGCAGAACTTGTATGAATGAGTGTGTGAATGAATAAGGAATGGGAGTGAAATAATATTGAATTGCATATCTTGATTTCTCGCTCTCTCTCTGTATTTACAATAAACCTGGCATTTTGCCTCATCTCTCTTATAAGATCCTGTTGGTATTATTTTATTAGTGTAACAGTATGGCTTGATTGTAGCTATACTGCCTGGGAGCACAAAGGGACCCCACAGTTGGGACAAAAGCAGAGAATCTGCATATGGCCAGTCCTGTCCTACTATGAGTCCCAAAGATCAGTAAGGTTTAGAGACAGAACAGTTGCCGTTTTGAGGGGGTGTGCAGAAAGCTGCATTATGCAAGAAAAGAGATTAAGGAAAACTGTTATATGTGTAGTAAGAGGAGGCTCTGAGATATAAACCTTGGTATCAGAGGCCTGCTATGAGGCCTAAGGCCTGAACTAAAGTAATGGTCAAGACTTTGGTAACATAAAGCAAAGTTAAGCTGTGAGCCAGAGGCAGGCCCTGCTCACAGAAGCTGGCAAGGAAAGGGCTGATGCTGCAAAAAGAGACATACCTAAAAGCTACTGAACACCAGATATCAGAACATTCGCATACTTGTACATTCCACACTCAAGGAACAAGCCGACCCATCCCAATGACAGGGGCAAAAGGGTAAAATGATGGATAGAGATGTTTTGATCGAACCAACATGTACAAGGTGAGAGCCGACACCTTACTACGTAGAGGGCTTGTACCTTGTTATGTAGAGGGGTTGCACCTCAATACATCAGGAGTGATGTGTAACTTGTTTGTACCTGTGTATAAGAATGTATCCCTGGGGTGGTGTCTTTGTCCGGCCGAGGGGGCAGTGGAAAGTCCCGCCACTGAGCCGGGTCCATTGCCAAGAGGCACTTTCTCGTAGTATGCCCGGCAGACTAAGTAATCTACGGGGAACTGCAATTGTGTCCAAGGTCGCAATAAACCTAGTCGACGTGACTTTGCATCTTACTAGACTCTGTGGTTATTGGGGGTTCTCTTCGGGTCTGTTGGGTCAGCTATCTGCGCAGAGCTGGGGCAGCACACAGAGGGAACACACGCACGCAGCCGAGTGATATCAACATAGGGGCCTCCTCTTACTACAATATGGAGATATACCTATCTCATAGAACTGGAAGGGACCCTGAAGGGTCATTGAGTCCAGCCCCCTGCCTTCACTACCAGGACCAAGTACTGATTTTGCCCCAGATCCCTAAGTGGCCCCCTTAAGGACTGAACTCACAACCCAGGGTTTAGCAGGCCAGTTCTCAAACCACTGAGCTATCCCTCCCCCCTCTTAGAGGATCTCTGCAATATCTCTCCCACTGGTATTTCTGTAGGAGGAAACAATCCAGGCTATTATTATTTGATCCTACACTCATGTCAGATAATTATACATGTATGATCAATAATAAAATAACTGGTCAAATATCAAATTCAGTCCACTACTGAAGTAATGCGGAAATTGGTTCTCTTTCACTGGCTGGATTATTTTAAAATCTAAATCTTACTCTATAATTTCCCAAATTGTATATATTCTATTTTAGGAAATTTAAGCTTGCTAGAGAGAGTATGTAAAGTGTATCAGTGAAGACAGCCCACTCTCATTCCCCCCCCTTACTTTTTTCTTAACCGCTGACTCTCCTCTGGCTCTTTCCCCTCACGTACAAACATGCTTTAGTCTCTTCTATCTTATAAAAAACCCATCTTTGACCAGACTTGCCTCTCCAACTAATGCCCCATCTCCCTTCTTCTTTCATTTCTAAGCTCATTGATAGGGCCCTACCAAATTCATGGTCCATTTTGGTCAATTTCATGATCATAGGATTTTAAAAATCGTAAATTTCATGATTTCAGCTATTTAAGTCTGAAATTTCAGTGTTGTAATTGTAGGGGTCCTGACCCAAAGAGGAGTTGTGGAGGGGTCGCAAGGTTATTGTAGGGGGAGTTGCGGTACTGCTACCCTTACTTCTGTGCTGCTGCAGGCGGTGGCGCTGCCTTCAAAACTAGCAAATGGAGAGAGGTGGCTGCTGACCAGGAGCCCAGCTCTGAAGGCAGAGTTGCTTCCAGCAGCTGCGCAGAAGTAAGGATGGCATGGTATGGTATTGCCACCCTTACTTCTGCGCTGCTGCTGGCAGGGCGATGCCTTCATAGCTGGGCATCCTGCCAACAGCTGCCGCTCTCTGGCCACCCAGTGCTGAAGGCAGCGTAGAAGTAAAGGTGGCAATACCACGACCCCCTTGCAACTCTCTTTTGGGTCAGGACCCCCAATTTGAGAAACGTTGGTCTCCTCCCTGAAATCTGTATAGTATAGGGTAAAAGCACACAAAAGATCAGATTTCAGGGGGGAGACCAGATTTCACAGTCTGTGATGCGTTTCTCATGGCTGTGAATTTGGTAGAGCCCTACTCATTGAACATGCTATCTGCAATCGCTGTCTCAAGCTCCTCTTCTCCAATTCCATCCTAGATCCTTGCCAATCTGGCTTCCACTCTTTGACCTTTTGCTCTGGCCTCTTCCTAGCCAAATCTCAGAACCATACTCCATCCTCATCCTCCTTGACCTGTCAGCCATCTTTAAATACAGTTTACCATGATCATCTTCTTGAAACCTTTTTCTCCCTTGGCTTCCGTGACTCTGTCCTCTCCTGGTTTTCCTCCTACCTCCCCAATAATTCTTTTAGTATGTTCTTTGGAGGATCCTCCTCATCTGACCTCCAACTGTCTGTGGGAGTTCCACAAGGCTCTGTCTTTAGTTCCCTTCTCTTCTCTATCTATACCGTATCTCTCGGTAATCTCATCCACACACACAAGTTCAGTACCATCTCTGTGTGGATGATTCACAGATCCTCCTCTCTACTCCAGACCTGTCCCTTTTGTCCAAACTAACATCTCAGCCAGTCTCTCTGACATCTCCTCATCGAGGTTTAGCCCAAGCTCAACATAGCTAAAACAGAGCTCTTAATCTTCACCTGCAAGTCCTTCCTCCGACTCCTTTCTCAATCACTGTGGACAACATCACCATCCCACCTGTCACTTGGGCCCATAACCAAGGCATCATCTTCAACTGGGACCTCTCTCTAGGTCCTCACATGAGTGCTAAGTCTTGCAGATTCTTTCTACATAACATCTCTAAAATATGGTCTTTCCTATCCTTCCACACAGCTAACACTCTCGGCCTGGCTCTCATGATCTTGTGTCTCATCAATTACTCCATCATTATCTTCTCTGGCCTTGACAAACGCAATCTTGTCTCACTGATATCTATTCAGAATGCTGCTGCAAAGATCATTTCCCTACCCTGTTGCTCTGACCATGTCACCCTTCTCTTTGCATCCCTCTACTGTCTTCTCCTTCTCTATCAAATCAAATTTAGCTATTTGGTCTTCACTTCCGAGGCCCTTCACGACCTATCCCCGCCCTTCCTATCATTTCTCATTCAGTATCGAACGATTGACTCCTTCCTCTGATTGGCCCAAGATGCCAGCCTCCATTGCCCACTTGTTACATTTTCAAAACAAGCACCCACATGCTTTCTCCCATGCTGCCACTCATGCTTGGGAGAATCTCCCCGCAAACATCCACAAAACTAAATCCCCCTTCAAACTATTTTGCCAGGAAGCCTGCAAAAAATTTGACAACAACTAGGTTGCTGGCATCCTGAGACAAGAGCCTATCATGTTGACCAATATTGTCTCAGTGTATCCTTATACTCCCCCATCGGTTTGTCTGTATCCATCTGTTGTCTCTAGTCCTATACTTAGATTGTAAGCTCTTTGGGGCAGGGACTGTTTTTTGTACAGCATCTAGCACAATGAGGTACTGGTCCATGACTGGGACTCCTAGGCCCTTCTATAATATAAATAAATAAATAAATAAATAATAATAATAATAATAATAATAACAACAACAACAACAATTGTAGCACTAAAGTTACAGCAAAAAAACAAAACAAAACCTAACAAAACAAGAGCCTGTCCCTCTTTGGTTTCCAAACAAAGATTTTTTTAAATAAAATTATGTATATGGACTACCCATACTTCACAGTTACAAACTGAATGTGTAGACATATATGAAATTATTATGTTTGCATGCCATCAAGGATGGTGAAGAAACCATTCATCTTTATGCAACAGTTTGCCTGTAGGCCAACAAAACTAGGAGTGGTTTAACAAAGCATAAAGCATCAGATGATTCTCAGCTGAGGGAAACACTGAATTAAGCAACAGGAATAATTTAGCCATTACTACATTTTCAAAAGATTCAAAAGTTTGAAATAGTTCTAAGAAAGTTTTATTAAAAACAAAAAACAAAACAAAACCATCTCTTTCAAGACAGAGCTCAATTGTGAAAACTATGTTGCTTACCTCCTGTCTCTGTATTATAATAGTAGGTCTGACCATCTTCACTGACTCCTTCCACCCATACTCCTGTCTAATGAAAACACACAGAAAGTAAATTAGTGGAATAAATTTTAATGACTAACCAAATAATTGCTGACAAACTATAAAGATATTCAGCCCTCCAGTACTTTCCAGTCATGATAATTATGATATTTTTAGGGCCTGCTCCAACTCATATTAAAGTTTTTGGAAAAATTCCCCATTGACTCTGCTAGGAGTTAGATAGGGACCTTATAACTTAAAGTAATACATGTGCAAACATGCACACAGACACTCTACAGGTACACATACTTCACACATATATACAAATAGTTAGTTTTTAAAAATAGGATGCTCAGTAGCAATCACTGTAGTTAAGGTTGCCAAACAGTTGAAATTACAACTTAACCCATTATTATTTTCACATGCTTGTGGCTTTCCAAAACATTCACTGCTTGAGTTTCAGAGGGGTAGTTGTGTTAGTCTGTATCAGCAAAAACAATGAGGAGTCCTTGTGGCACCTTAGAGACTAAAATTTATTTGTTAGTCTCTAAGGTGCCACAAGGACTCCTCGTTGTTTTTACTGCTTGAGTTGACATTTTCCATAGTTGGTTTCTGACCTAAAGTTAACAGAAAAGTTCTCAGAAAGTCTGAGAAAAATTCATCTAGCAGATTTAAAGTTTTGTGAGGGTTGGAGAAAAACAACTTGAACAAATCCTACTCCAAACTGAAAACAAAAATAAGCCAACACTTGTCTTCCTTCCTTCCAACACAGGGCTTAGCAACAATGGCTGAAGACTGAAACTTGACATGAACATAGTCCTCACTGAGGACTAAGGCATTTCCTTATTTGGAAAATATATTAATTTTCACACGGCATTAATAACAAAGTCATGACTGTTTAAGAAGTGCATACTGGACATGAACCTTTGAAATTTCCCTTAAGCTGCACACTGATCTAGCCCACAATGTTATTTTTACATTAATGTGGGATTATAATTAATCACATACACAACAGTCTTGACTTCACGCAATGCTAGACTGCATTTTTTTAAAAAGTCAAGACAATCAAAAATTAAGATTTGCTTTGTAACATTTTTGCACATACTATATATAGCAGGGGTTGGCAACCTTCGGCACATGGCCCATCAGGGTAATCCGCTGGCGGGCCACGAGGGGGGCCGTGCCTGCAGACGGTCAACGTAAACAAAATGTCTCGCGGCCCACCAGCGGATTACCCTGATGGGCCACGTGCCGAAGGTTGCCGACCCCTGCTATATAGAAATCTTCGTATATATGCTGGTGAAATGAAATCAGTTGATTCAGAGAAGAAAAACAGCCCCTTATGAACACGTTTCCTCAAGGTTTTATTTTTGTGGTTTTACAGTGCATTAGTTTACATAAGAGGAAACAAAAGAAAAATTGCTGTGCATAACTAGAAAGCGGACAACAAAAAATAGCCTGTGGCGTAACTTGGCCCTTTCTATTATAGCATGATCTATTAAAGCTATGCGATGCATTCTGGGCATGATCCAGCAGAGCACTTAAGCAGATGCTTAACTTTAAGCATGGTATGACCCAAGAACCCCTTAATGCCAACTGTCAGGGGGGTTACAGGAATATCTTGATTCTGGTATGTACATTCTGGTTCACCAAAGAATATGAATCTTGAATGAAAGCTGGAGTCACATTGGTCATTAACATCATTGTGAAATGTATGTACGGATACCTATGTAAGGAGTTATACATACAGACTTCACACAAACAAAATACTTCTCTAACACACACAGACACACAAAATATGTTTTTGAAGACTGTAGCAAGGCATTATTCACCAGCAGAGGTGACAAACAGGTTGTCCTCCAGCCAGGAGGTAAGATACACCTCTACCCCGATATAACGCTGTCCTCGGGAGCCAAAAAATCTTACTGCGTTATAGGTGAAACCGCGTTATATCGAACTTGCTTTGATCCACCGGAGTGCGCAGCCCCGCCCCCCCCGAGCGCTGCTTTACCGCGTTATATCCGAATTCGTGTTATATCGGGCCGCGTTATATCGGGGTAGAGGTGTATGTATATCTCTCTGTCGGGATGTAAATTAAGTATTGCATACTAACACAATGGATGTCCACTTACATACAAAGTTAAATGTTATCAAAGAGATGTGAAGTCAACAGGGAAGCAGCACACAGGAAAAACAAGCCACATGTACCACGATGAACTTTGGAGGTATATGTAGAAGGCAAAGAAGACACCCCCACATCCTGCCCATCGGAAGTTAACGGACAGCACGTATGCATTCAAGAAAACAAGATCACAACCAGCCTTTGTGGAAAACACTGCAGACTGGGTGAGACAAAACTTCTTTAGATAGGAGGTTAACCTGAAGAAGGAAGAAGAGCTCTGTGTAGCTCGAAAGCTTGTCTCTCTCTCATCATCAGAAGTTGGTCCAATAAAAGATATTACCTCACCCACCTTGTCTCTCTCTACATCTATCAGCATTTATATAGCTCTTACCACTATAGTAGCTAAACTTCAGTACACAGCCCTGGTTTATTACTCCACCCTGTATGTTTGTGTGAGGTCTAAACAGAAAGTTAACTTTCTGAAGTTTAGCTATAAGTTAAGAGATATATAAATGCTGATGGACATACAGAGAGACAAAGTACGTGAGGTAATATCTTTTATTGGACCAACTTCTGTTGGTGAAAGAGAGACAAGCTTTCGAGCTACACAAAGCTCTTTCTCCTTCTTTCTTCAGGAAGTTAACTTTCTGCTGGCTGTAAAGCAAGGAGAATCTCTGAACCTAACTAGTAATCCAGCATACATACAACATGGGGAAGGCGCCATTGCTTTTAGAATTTCCTACTTCGTTTGCTTATCTTTTGTTTGCAATCTTAACACACATTATTTATTATTAGTTTTCCCATTTAATTTCCTCAGTGTAGTTTAAACAAGAAAATAACGTGCAAAATGCTGCAGAATCAACTCCATAAACTGCAACACTACCTTAGATACGCTGAAACCTTAACTCTAAAATCAGGGAGCTGAATTAAAAACACAACTGAGCAACTATATAGCTGCAAGAAACACATATATGCAGCACTGTGGAGTTCCACAAATACTACACTACATAGTTGCATAGGATTTACTGCAATTAATGTTTCAAAAAACGAATAGAAGTTATTTAATCTGCATAAAAGAAACAAGCAAAATTTTAAATTGCTTATAGGTGGAATTGCTCAGGCAAACTTAATTCTGGCATTTCTTAACTTTTGAGTACTTGACTTTGCAACATTAACATTCTTTTAACATAGTTTTTGGGTGCATGTATACACACACACACACACACACTGCATGTATACCCTACAAATAATGTTTCCTAAAGGAGAACTAGCCACATGTAAAAAGTTTAAAACATTAACCATTTCCAAGCAAAAGAATCTTATGAATTATTTTAAAATGTGAACATATAATTTTTTTCCTGTGTTGACTAATTTGCAAAAGGCGGAACAGGATTTGCTTGATTTTTTACAGAAAGATTCAGCTTTTTTGGCTGAAACACAGCATCAAAAGTTTGACTCCAAAAGAATAATTTTAAAAAACTTATCTGCAACTGAAAACAGGAGTTGGTAATGAAAGCTGAGTTTTAACCTTAACTGTAGGTTTCACAGCTCTATGTATTCAAGCTACAATATATTTTTCTAAGATCCACAAAATGTAGGTTGTTTGAATTCAATATTATGAATAATACATGCATGAGAGATAAGTCAATTAGGCAGCAAAAAGTTTTGTAAAGAAAGCCGTAAGAACAAAGAAGTAGTACAAATAACATTTGATTACCATTTGTGAGTTTCGAGAGTTGTCTTGAAATCCTTCAGGTTTCTCCCACTGTGATTCTTTAAACAGAAACATATTTCATTTATCATTTATAAAACCATTTCAATTTTTACTATCAACCATTATGACAAACAGTTGACTAGAACATATTGCAGTTGTGTATGCTCACCCATGCATGACTAATATATGTATTACTCATCTAAAAAGAAATCACACTGGGTCAAATTGTGATCCCCTTACTCCACTGAACAGTAACCCAAGAGTAGTTCCACTGAAGTAAGTGAGACTAAATGTGGAGTAAGGATATGACAATCTGTCCTACTATGACTTGTAAATTTCTATTGCATTATAG
>NW_020664368.1:4897329-4986271 GCF_002925995.2 Terrapene triunguis
CTGAGAAACCTCAGACTCACAGAGGGGATAAGAGTGAGATCAAACCAGTGGAGGGTTTGTCTCAGAACTTTTGTTATTTTGCAGAGATCTGTAACTCTCTGTGTCTTTTAAGATTAAAGTGACTGTGGTTAAGAAATTCCTTTGCTAAGCCTGTGTTCCTTACTTTCCTGTCACGTTGCCTCCGAAGAGGTGGAACTAGAAGCCCGAGTGACCCCAGCCAAGATGGAACTCTGTGTAAGTGACCGGGTAGAGGCAAGGGAGGTGAGGCACTGTTTTCAGGGTCTTTGGTGGTTGGACTGTAGATAAGATAGTTTGTGATCATGTAATTAAAAGCTGTATCATAATGCACACATAAAATGGCGAGTTAAAGTTGCACAAACAATCTTTATTCCAGCATTTCCTAACTTTTCAGCACTTGACTTTGCAATCTGAATGTTCTTTTATCATTTTGCGGGGGATATAATTATTTATACAGTGTCAAATTACTGCTTTGCAATCCTGTTTAAAGACAAGTTTCTTGCCCCAAATGCCTGTACAGTCTAAGGCTCCAATTCTTCAAAGATGTATGCATGTGTTTATCTTTAAGCATGTGAGTAGTTCCATTGAACTGAACAGTTATTCTGGAATAGCTCCCCATGTGGATACTCTATTCCAGAAAAAAGTCATTTTAATTGCATAATAATCAGTGTGCTTCCAAAGTGAAGTAATTACTCTGCAATGAAATCACTTTTATTCTGGAATAGAGCATTCACATTGGGAGCTATTGCAGAATAAACTATTAGCTATATAGTTATTCCTATATATATAGCTATTCTGGTCAATTTCTCTGCATAGACAAGCCCTAAGTGTTTGCAGGATTGGGAGGGTGTGGGAGAGGAAGCCTGTAGAGCAGGGATTGGCAACCTTTGGCACATGGCCCATCAGGGAAATCTGCTGGTGGGCCGCTTTGTTTACCTGCAGCGACCGCAGGTTCGGCCAATTGTAGCTCCCAACTGGCCGTGGTTCGCTGTTCCAGGCCAATGGGGCTGCGGGAAGCGGCAGCTAGCAAATCCCTCAGTTCGTGCTGCTTCCCGCAGCCATTGGCCTGGAACGGCGAACCGCGGCCAGTGGGAGCTGCGATCGGTCGAACCTGCGGAAGCTGCAGATAAACTAACTGTCCCGGCCCGCCAGCGGATTTCCCTGATGGGCTGCGTGCCAAAGGTTGCCAATCTCTGCAGTAGAGACTTGTAAGTGTCTGCTTCAGGTTGGATTGGGTATAAAAAGAACTTGATACTCTTGAGCTCAGGTCAGGGTGGATTTGGACTACCAGGGGGCTAGGTCGGTACCAGGATGGAGGGAGCAAGGGAAGGATCTGGCTCTCTGTCCTCAGAGCCCAGTGGAGGTGGTGGCAACAGGCTGGAGGAGTCAGCAGTGGGACAGCGGGCTGGCTATGCTGAGAAGGGGCCTTTGTCTTCCTGAAAAGGAAGCTGCGGCAGCGCCAGCATACACAGAAAGCTTAAAGCATGCAGGTAACCCCCACTGACCTGCTCTGCAGGTAAGAGTCGAACACCCACATCCACACTGCGGCAAGGCAGGCACAGCATGATGCAGACCTACCTGGCTGGGCATGTGGGCTTGATCCCTCCCCACTGCCTGCCCACAGGAAGCCCCGTGGGCAGAGGTGCTGGGCTACCCAGAACTGCTGCCTGATGGCCAATCTCCCTGGAGGGGCACATCTAGGACAGGCCATCCCAGTCCTGCAGGAAAGAGCCCTGGTGGAGTGTGACATGTCTGTGCCCAGCAGTGGCATTGATGGAGCCTCTCACAGGGTACAGCAGAATGTAGGACTGGAGACAGGGCAGGGGGCGCAGGGCTCCAGGCCTAGAGTTTGGCACAGTAGGTGTAGGGAGCCATGGGCTAGGGTGAGGGCAGCAAGTGAAGTAGAGGCTTGCAATCCAGCCAAGACCCGATGGGACCACCCAACTACAAGGTTCGGGTTGGGTCAGGTATAAAAACAACTTGATGGGCTCAGATTTGGACTGGCTGTGGTCTAGTCAGGATTGGATTGGGCTTTAAAATTAGGGTTGAACAGACCTCTAGAAGCCAGGAGGGAACAAGTTCTCCTGGTACTGTGAACAGGGGTCCAGGTCAATGGCCACAACTGCCCACCCCAGGGAAGGCTTTCACAGCATCTTCACTCAATAACTGCTCCTCAAAATGGCAGAGGAAGCATAGTCTTGGGACCTGCAGGCAAGGACATGGGGCAAAAATCAAGCTCTGAGTCAATGGGAACATTTACATTGACTTCCAGAGGTTCAGGATTTCACCTATTGTGTACTAGTCTCACCTTGAAATCTTTCTCTCATTTCAATGGTAATAGATGTATCCTGAATTTTCAGCTGAGGTGACAATACACGTTTACCTGCTCAGGATGCTAAAACTAGGAGGCACCAATCGAGCTTTAAGTGATATTTATCCCAACTTGCCTAATTTCTTTAACAGAAATAATTCTAAATTCACAGTGCTATTTGACTAAAGATTACCCAGCCTTTTTCCTGGGAAAAGACATGAACATTGTATCACTGTTATCAAAAACCTGCAGACAGTCCTGCAACTGGATGCCTCTTGATTTAAAAGAGAGGGGGCTGATGGTAGAGCCTTTTCCGTAAACAACAGGTCAGGAACAAGCTCTCCCGTTCCCAACCCTGTCCAAAATGACCCTGGATCTGTTGGCCTTCAGGCATGCTGCAAGATGCATCAATTTATGTGGGCTGTGGCAGAGGGTGGGATTTGATGAGGGTTATAACTGCATAGGAAAGGGGAGTTTTGTGTTTTGCTGCGGGCTGATTATCAGTGGATAAGATGCTATTTAATTTTATTTCTTAACTGTAATTTGTTTCCATTCAACATTCCCCTCCTCCCCCTTTTTATTACTGTATAATTCCAAAGAAATAAAATAACACAGGCGCCTATCCTGCAAGACAATTTCCATAGGAGGATGTATGTGCCCATACAATGGGTCTGGGCTGGTACAGGGTCTATCTGTGTGGATTAGGGCCTTGGATTGTAAGTTATTTTAAAAGTCAGTTTTTCTATTATGTAAAGCAATATAACATCTACAGCACTACATAAGATGAAATTCACAACTGGATCAGTGCGGTCATATCCTTGCACACACATGGAGCTCCACTGAACTCATTAAGTCTCTGTGGCGGCACAGGGATTACACTGTGTAGACTGAGCTACAGGATCTGGCCTGCTTCTCAAACAAACAAAAAACAAAAACAGTGCACAATGGTTGGGGAACTGTGCAATAACAACGTTAGCAATAATTATAGTTAGGGCTGGTCTACACTTTAAAGCTGTAAAGTCGACCTAAATTATCCTATTTCAGTTACGTTAAGTTATGTACTGGAAGTCAACATAACTTAGATGGTGTCAAGTATCAGAGGGGTAGCCGTGTTAGTCTGGCTCTGTAAAAAGCAACAAAGAGTCCTGTGGCACCTTATAGACTAACAGACGTATTGGAGCATAAGCTTTCATGGGCGAATACCCACTTCACACGCGTCTGAAGAAGTGGATATTCACCCATGAAAGCTTATGCTCCAATACGTCTATTAGTCTATAAGGTGCCACGAGACTCTTTGTTGCTTTTAACATAACTTAGGTCGACTTACAGCGGTGTCTACACTGTGCTGTGTCAACGGGAAATGCTCTCCTGCATATTTACCTTACGCTTCTCGGGGAGCTGGAGTACAAATTCGATGGGAGAGTGCTCTGACATCAACTTAGCAGGTCTTCACCAGACCAGCTAAATCGACATCGCTGCATCAACTGCAGCAGTGCCAATTTAGTCGCAAGTATAGACATGCCCTTAAGCACAGTTGTAGCTAGCACGGTTGATACTAATGTGGACAGGGCCCAGGTTACAACCTACACCTAATACTCATTTCCTGCAATACGCTATTGAATTAAGTTTAAGTATCTTTGGAGTCCATTATATTAAATGCAAAGATTATGTATTATTGTGGGCCTGTGTGATCAAAGGACTGAACTATGTGGATTGGCTGAACTGCATTTGAACCTAACCTTTTGAAGCTATGCCCTGAGGAAAAAACCACTGTATCCTGATTACCCATTCATCAAGACTGGAGATGAAAGGCCCAAACTGTATAAAGACATAGGCTGATTTACCCAGTCTGTGCATGTGAAGGACTGACTCCTACCTGAGCACTTGTGTAGCTGGGGTAGAGTGATTTTGGTAAGCTTATTAGCATGCACGTAGGTTCTTTTATTGTTTATGTTTTCTCTGTAATGCTATCACTTTAAGAATAAATGAGCTTGCTTAGAATGAGATGCATGGTAACTTATAACTAGGCAACTACACTTTTAATGGGGGGGGGGGGGGGCGAGAGAGAGAAAGGACAGAATCTGTGCTTGTTTAGCCATTCAGGTTTGCTGGGAATAACACAGTATTAGCAGGGAACCATGCAGCCTGCAAAAACTCCAATTTCAAGGGAGAGAGAGCGATGCAGCTTTCTGCCCGAGTGAGGGGATGACGGAGGAGCTGGAAGCCAAGTATGGCTTTGCTTGTTGGACCATGGAGCAGGACTACAGGTACAATTGCTCTGAACTGTGGCAACCTCATCATACAAATAAAAGGGAATAAAAGGGAAGGAAAAAAACTCTAAACCAAGTACTGGTCTGTTTCAGGTTGCGTGAACAATTAATTTGTGAAATCCTAACAGGTGGTGGAAACCATACAAAAGCACTATTATTGTTGAGTGAAGTAAATAGCACTGTATTTAAGTATATTTAGCAAATAATGCAAATTGCAGAAACATAAAGGAAGGAGATTAAAGGGACACTAGAACAAATATTATTCACCTGACTCACATTGACTATTTAACTCATTATTAAGTCGATTAAGGCCAAAATTTAAATATTGTAAGAAAAAAATGTAACAGCTAAAATTAAATATTGCTGTTTCCAATCATGTAAAAGAGTATTAAATCTATGTACCTATACTGATTTCTTCAACACCAACTGTATCTAGAGCCACAGGACCTCAAGGAGTCCTGTTTTAGGGAATGAAATGTAAACGCTCCTCTGCAGTGTTTACCACCCAACGACTGCAGCACAAGAAAGTGAAGTTCACAAGAAACAAAAAGTGAAGCTGCCCAGGTTGCTTTCCACAGTCCAAGACAAGAGTCACAGACACAAAACAAACAACACCAAGTGTGGGAGACGTGAATCAGGTTTGTCAAATCCTCGCTGTTAATCACCTTGGGTGTTATTAGTGGCACAGATGAGGGATTTATTTTGAAGCATAAATGGTTTTAAGCAGACAGGGTCCTCTGCTGCCCCGGGCTAGGGAGAAGGGTACACTGTGGAAGGGGGGGAGGTCCCCAGCGGGGCACGTGCACTGCCGGGAAACCCGCAGCAGAGTGTATGCGGGGGCTGGCAGCCCCCAGCCCTGCACTGGGGGGAGCTGGCTGCGGGGTGTGCATGGGGAGGAGGATCTGTTCCACTCACTGCACACGGCGAGGGAGAGGCTCCCTGCTCCCCCGCATTCACACACAGGGGCAGGGGGTTGGGATGGCCCCTCACAGACACTCACATCGCCGCCGCTCTGCTCCGGGTGCCGCCGCCGCTCCCAGCCCCGCGCGCCGGGCCCTTTCGAACGCCCCGAGCTGCTACACTCAGCGGAGGCACAGTCTGGCCCGTCACAGGGTCTGGAGCTACGGTCGCCGAGAAGGCTCAAGCCGCGCTCCCCGCCCCCCCCCGCGAGAGTCAGTCATCAGCGCTCCGCGGGGAGCCGCTGAGCAAGGGAGCCACGGCGACTCGGTGAGTGACTCGCACGCGCTACAGGTGGCTCCTAACGCCCCTTCCCCTCGTGCCAACACTCGCTGCGCACCTGGGGGGAGGCGGGAGGCGCGGGGCAGCCTCGTCGGAACTTCAGCGCCCGGGGGGGGGAGGGCGCTGCCCCCCAGGGGCTGGCCGGGCGGTGGGGCCGGGAGCTGCGCTCGCCCCGTGGCGCGGGGAGTCCCGCTGCGGGGCTGGGAACCCCCCCGGCGCTCGGCCCGCGGCGCGGGGGTAGGGCGGGGCGAATGACACCAGGGACATGGACGGGAGCGCCTGGCTCCGGCTAGTCCCGGCTGTACGTGAGGCGCCCGCAGCCCGGCCGGGGCGCGGCGCAGCGACCCACGCGGCTGCGCCAACTTTCCGTGGAGTTTGAGCCTCGTGAGTTCGGTAACTGTTCCTGCTCGTCTCTCCCCCCGGTGCCCTCTCATCGGCCCCCTCACCCGGCCGCCCCAGCTCCCCTCTTCACCAGGCTGCCCCTGATCCCCGGCTCCCCCGTGCTGCCTTTCACCAGATCCCCTCGCTCCCTGTCACCAGACCCCGCTGTGTGCTCCCCCATATCCCTCACCAGAAATCCCCCCTTCTTCCCCCTCTCAGCACATCCCCCCGCTTCCCCTCTCACCGGCTCCCTCGTTCCTCCTGGCTCCCCCCACGCTCCCACTCAGCAAACCTCCCTCCCTGTATTGCCCCTCACAGTGGTCCTCCTCCCCTGGGCTTCCCCTCACCAGAGCCTACCCTCAGGCTCTCCCTCTTCACCAGACCCCCTCACCCACACTTTCCTTCCTCAGAACCTAAGCTCCCCCCATCACCAGACCCAAACCCCTCGGCTCCCCCACGCCCTTGCTCACCAGACCCTCTGTGCCCACCTGGGGCTCTGCCCTCCCCGCACCTGATCCTCTGTGCCCACCCTGGGGTGCTCTCCCCCTGAGGCTCTCCCTACCCCTCCCTGATCCTCTGTGCCCTCCCAGTGTGCTCTCCACCCCGTCACCTGATCCTCTGTGCCCCCCTGGGGTGCTCTTCCCCCCATCCTCTTTCCTCTCTGCCCCCCCTGGCCCCCCCCCCCCCCCCCCCCCCCCACCCCCCCCGCCCCCCTGGGGCCCCCCCCCCCCCCCCATACGAGATCCTCTCCCACCATGTCGCCCCTCACCAGGACTCCTTTCCCTAACCCCCCATGGCAGCTGTCCTGGTTCAGGTTGGCTTTCTGGACTGGCATTGGTGTTAGAGGGACTGGGGGAGTTTCAGGTGGCTGCTTCGCCTGTGTAGTGTGTGCAGCGCTGTAGAGTTACATACACTCGCACCTGTGCACTCAGCACTATTTGGTCTTGTCCTGTAATGAAGGGCTCCAGGCTGGGCTCAGAGAAATAGAAGGTGTGCTTGCGCCATGTGTTTGCCAGACAGTGTGTGTGTGTTTGTACTCACTGCAGCAACTCTTTCTAAGTACATCTACATGTCAGCCCCAGATTGGCTGTTTCTGCATCTGGACCTGATGATGTTTATCACTTAATAACTGACTCTTAGGCATTGAGTTGGCTGGGAATCATCTTAAACATGGTGCAGATAATCATCTTTATTTGTATGTTGGAGAAGTAGATCAGAGTAAGTTTAAAGGTCTTAACACTCCCCTCCTTGAGGCCCCCATACTATTAGAGCCTGGTCCCCCCACTCCCAGGTTATTGGTTTTCTTTCTTTCTACACAATCTAAGTGTTTGGGTAAGGGGGGTAATCACAACTGACAGCTTTTGCTATAGTCATCCAGGGGAGGAGAAGGAAGTCCAATGAAAAGTCTGAAATGAGTCATTAAATACAGAGGCCGTTATTGTTTGTTAACAAAAAAAAAATATGTGGGTTGTAAATGGAACAAAAATGTTATCTTAAATTCACAACAAAAATAGAAAACAAAGATAGCAACAAACTTTTTTACTCTTAGGCTTCCTAAAGAACATACTAAAAAAAGAAAGTAATTTTGCTTTTTTCTGAAGGAGGCTGTGTGGTCAGAATGTCATAGCTAACTGCAGTAGTTCTACATCTGTCAGCGTTTCCATTATAAGCCCCCATTTTTTGTGTAGTTTACAACTTAGTTATCGAATGTACACTGGGTTGAAACTTGGTCTACATACTCTCCTTTGGAAATAGTTGTTAAAATAAACGGTGAGATGAATCTGCTAAGATGACTCAATGAGAATTTGGTGGGAAAAGCATACTGGTTTTATTATACTTTCTTTGTATTCCTCTAAACTTAAAACTTGTATTTAGAAAGGAATATTGCTGGCTATTAGACCAACATTTCTTTTAATATTTTCCTTAAAGTGAAATATTTTATTTCAAAGGACTAATGTCTAAAAATGTCTCCTTTATATGTAAAATAATTGGTCTTCATAACTTTTTTTATCATGCATTCAGCTTTAGAGATCCCAAATTGGATTTCACCATAACCTCTCTGAAGAAGCTGTTACAGTATTGCTATGAATTAGTATTAAGAAACTTGGCTAAATCTTTGTATGTCCAGTGAAACGATGCAAAGTCCTACAGAGCTATAGACCTCCTGCAGAGTGTTAAGTGCGAGCAGCACGTTAAAATCCATAGTAGCACAAACCAGAAGCCAATGTGAAGATATTAAAACTGGAAGCAAGCTAAGTGATTTATGTGCAGAAGCCCAGTGGGATGGTTTTACTGTTCCTTTTAACTGCTGTTTTTTTGTTTCCAGATATGTAACAGGCATAATATTTTTGATGCTTAATTTTGTGTATGTATGTATGTGTTTTGGCTCAGTGAAACATGACTGCCACCCAGCGGACAAATTTGAATACTATACAAAAATTTCTTTTTATTTACATTGAAACATTAATGCAGTCTAATAGCAATTTAATTTGTTTTTTCAGTCAATTTACAGAATTTTAACATGCAGAGTAAGTCAATTCAGAACTTTTTTTATTTAATTATAAGAAGTTTTAGTTTACACTATTTAGTTCACAGTATTTAATTTACTAGTGAGGAAAACATTAAAGTGAACCCTCTGAAATAAATAAATAAAAGCAGTGGTTTACATGTTCCTAATCTGTCTCGAAATGCCTTCACAATTGCTAAGAACTAATTTATAGAGGAGCTGCAGAAAATTGCTTCCCAAAGTTGTGAGCTCTAGAAACCCACACCTTCCAAGCTCATTCATAAATTATATTGGCATGGTAGACTCACCCTATATTGTGTGCCTCAGAAACCTATTAATCCTGCAGTGAAGTGTGTGCCTAAAACAATTGTGCCATAGAGCCAGCATGGACTAAGTACCACAAAAGCTGGCAGAGCTGCTTCAGAAGTCTGTCTAATAGTCTTTGGCATATGTTTTTTTCACATTTGAGCCAAGATTTTTTTTATTTTTTTTTTAAGTTATGCATCATTCTAAAGTGAACTGATTTTTCAAAAGTGCTGAGTACTCAAAAGATCCTATAGATGTCAGAGGGAGATGTTGGATGTTCAGCACTTCTGAAAATCTGGCTGCTTATTTAGAATCCTAAATATGAACACAGGAGTCTAACTTTAGGCAGCCATTTTAAAAACAATATCTTTGTTGAGGTCTTTTTATTTTGTATCAGGTAGGTAAATCAGATTGTAGTTGAGCAGGGACTGTATTGGTATCTTATCAGCAGCCTTGGGGCTGCACCTAAATTGCATAACCTGGAACAGACTTCCAGATGGCTGTCTGCTCAGATCAAATTGAAGCATTGGGCACAAAGACTTGTAGTCTCCTTGAGAATGCTTCCATATTAAAGGTGAAAGTTTCATTTGGCTTGGGAGCTGCACTTGAGTCATAGATATTTATGAAATCATGTTTATACTTCCATATTTTCTTCATTTTTTTACTGTAACACAAATCTATTTCTACACCATAGGTAAGCAAAAAAAATTTAAGGAAGGACACTCCATCCTTAATCCATTCTTTTGTGCCTGTTGTATAAATGGTAAGTGATATATGCACTGAGCTGGTGCCTCTGATATCTCGCACCGTTTCTCCAGTGAACGGCTTTACCTTTGGACTTCTTGGTTCACATTTTGAATACTAGTTTTTAACATGTGGATTTTTAAATAAGTGGTATTTCAGTAGACCGCGAAGTTACCAGTTGCTTTCCCATTCCCCCCCCTCATTTAGATAGCACTGGAGAAGTCATATTAGGGTGATAAACAAGATAGTCTGTTTCATTATAAAGATCTATCTCTAAACTGGGAATGCTTTACCAGTATGGGAATGCCAGTATGCTGTACTGGCAAAGTTCCCCTAGTGTGGACATACTAAACTGGCAAAGATGCTTCGTTCTAGTACAATAAAATCACCAGCTATGAACAAAACAAACTGCATCTGTAAAAGCACAGTTTTGCTGTTATAACTGTATCTGCGTTAGGGGGTACCAGATAGGGATCCCACCTCCTAATACCCTTGACCAATATAGCCATGCTGGCAGGAGTTCATCTCTGATTCTGCAAACGTGCATATGAACACTTCCATTGAAAGCATCTAAGTAGTCTCACTGTTCAGTATTTGCAGGATTTGGGGCTTCACTCATGTGAACAGCCCTGTCAACACCCCTGTGTGTAGGGGCTATCCCAATGAGTAAAAGTTTGTAGGATTCAGCCTATATGGCCTAATTCTATATCCAGTGAAATTGATGATACTGTGCTATCCATTGGGTAAGGATCTAGCATATTAACAAAATTAAGGTTGAGTCAGAAATTTTCAATGTAAAGGGGGCTTTAAACCTCTATCTTGTTTAAAAAAAAAAAATCTCATTTGACATGGCAAAAAGTGAAACAGAAAATAAACTTTGAGTACTATTTGAATCTTTTGTGGTGACTTGGTGAAAATTGGGTTGATATTGACAGGATTATAAGAGTTCCAATATGATCCCTGTTTTGAAATTTTTCCATGGATTGCAGTTTTGCCAATGGTTGTGATTTTTGAGTCTCACAATGTGTGTTCTTGTGATGTCCCAGCTCAGAGACTTGAACATAGCAACATCTTTTATTTATTTATTTATTTATTTATTTGAAACAAGGAAATTTCTAGCCTTTATCGTTGCAGACAAAAGCTTGAAAACATGAACCTAAGGGCTCAAAACCCAAGAAGGCAAAGAAGAACCCAAACTTAATTATTTTTTTAATCTCATGGTTTTTTTAATGGTTTAACTCATGATTTTTGAACACTTGGGGTTGGCAATATCCATTTCATAGGTTTATTTGGGACACCCTTTGCAAGAAATTTCAAAAACTAGAGACTAACTCTCCTACTAAATACACCCATATCTTAGGAGAAAGTTGAGCTGGGAAACAGGAGATGAGTTCAAATTTCGTGTCTGTTTAGGCTATGTCTACACTAGCACTGTTGTCGGTAAAACTTTTATTGATCAGGGGTGTGGAAAAAAAACACACTCCTGACTGACATAAGTTTCACCGACAAAGGCACCTATGTGGATAGTGCTATGTCAGTAGGAGATGCTTTCCTGCCGACATAGCTACCGCTGCTCATTGTGGGTCGTTTAATTATGCCAGTGGGAGAGCTCTCTCCCGTCCGCATAGAGCGGCTACACTGGAGATCTTTCAGTGGCGCAGCTGCAGCGGTACAGCTGTGCCACTGTAAGGTCTGTAGTGTAGACATAGTTTGAGTGTGGTTTATATTCCCATGCACCACCTCACACTTATTAGTGACCAATACCATGAATCCCAATCTGAGAAGGTTGTTAAGTATGAGTTGCTAACTCATTTTACAAGTTAGTTAACAGAGCTTTGTGGGGGAATTATGTGATTCTCCCACTCTCAGGCCAGGTCCTGCGTGGCAGTCCTTTGGTACTAACTGTGATTGCCTCAGTAGCTCTAATTTAGGCTTAGACCGGGGTAGTCAATAGGCAGAGCACAGGCCAAATCCAGACCACCAGACACTTTTGAATGAACCCCAAAATCTTTTTATTTACTTATTATCATTATTGTTGGGTTTTTTATTATTCTCTCTGGAGTCTTGACATTGACTATATCTTGACCAAGAAATTTGGACCTTGACAAAAAATAATTGATTACTCTTGTCTTTGACCATGCAGTTATGTTCCCTCTGGGGCACTGACAGTGGTAATCAGTGACCAAATAGTCTCCTTAAAACCATGGATCATTTATTTCAAATAAAAGCATTTGAGAAAACAGAACTTAAAACAATAAAACACAGTGTATGCATGTCTAGGTTACCAGGTGTTTAACCTTATTCTACATGGGGACCATAGTAGGACTAGCTCCCTATAGTCTCTTCCACAGAGCCTCTTTGTCTGTCTGATGCTCCCTTGTCCAGCCCTGGACAACTCACTCCGCTTTCTAGGAATCAACATTTTTTAACTGTTTGTAGCCTTTTAATCTAGTAACCCCAGCTTTGACAAAACAAAGTTTTCAACTTGGTGGAGACAGACTCCTTAAAGTTAACAGCTGCCCCCATTGTCTTCCAAGTGTGTGCTTAGGGCTGCTTGTGTTGCTTCCCTGTTTTTTCTCCTACAGCCCCCTAGTAAAATAGATTAAATGCATTTCTAGAGGAAAGTTTTATAATCCAAATATACAATAACTTCCCTGCATTGACCAAGTTGCATACAATGTTCAAACAACTGTTAGACCTCAGTGTCACAGTTCAGGGCAACTGCAGCTGTTTCCCGTCAGTGGTTCAGTAAGGATGCCCACTCTTAGGTTTCTGGCTCCCTAGTCGTTGCCTCTCTTGCGTGAAGACCCTCATCTCTCTCCCTTCTGTCCGGGGTGTTTCCAGGCGGAACAGTTCCCTGCCTTAATTGTGTTATTTGCAGCAAAAGAGAAGTCTGCCTCAGCAGACCTGCTTTGCTTCTCTCCTCAGACAGTACACAGTGTTATTGCTACAGTTATAAGTTACCAGACAGTTCTGTCTAAGCAAGCATATTTTAATCTTAAGGTAAAAGTACTACAGAGTGAACGTTTAAAAGCAGTAAAATACATGTGTGGTAATAGTCTTATCAGAGGTCAACCCCCCCTCCAATCTCCCTCCACAAGGGCTCTGATTGATGTTAGTTGTTCCAACTGTTAGTTGTTCAAACCCTTCCGTAAGGATTGTGAACTAGAGGTCCTGCCCATTTGTGGGATCAGAACAAAAGCCCTGAGGCTGTTTAGGACCAGGGTATTTATCTAAAATTCCTTTTTGTCTATTGGCCCCTGGAGAATCCAGATTGGTCTTTGAATTGCCCTCCCGTTACAGGTGATCAGCAGACAAAAGGTCTTCCTCCCTCTCCCCCACCCCCAGCAAAGCTTCAAAGGCTGAGTCATAGGTGTGGGCTTGTAATCCTCCCCAGTACTTTCTAAGAATTCTACTTCACACATATTGTCCCAAAAGATCAACTGTCTTCTGTATTGTTCAGCATAGTCTTTTGAAGGTCATGTTATCTTCCAGAGATTGCATTAATCCTTCCTCCTCCTAGAGAAATTCCATACAATCCCCCAATAGTACGCAAACATTCACATTTTCAATACAATGGACCTCAAAGGTATTAAATATAATTCAATAAGGTTTAACTTAATTCCATAAGGTTTGCTGAGAATCTTGTCATATCTGTCATACTGTGTTCATAACATTGTGCAGCTCCAAGTCTCTCTCACAGAGTTACTGCAGGCTTAGTCAGGAATAGAACCTACACCTCCAGCATAGTAAGCCCAAATCTTAACTTCTTAGCCATGCTTCCTTTCATACTGAGCATGCTTTGGTTAGGTCAGTGGTTCTCAACCAGGGGTACATAGAGGTCTTCTAGGGGGTACATCAACTCATCTAGATATTTGCCTGGTTTTACAACAGGCTACATAAAAAGCAGTAGCGAACTCAGTACAAACTAAAATTTCACTCAGACAATTATTTGTTCTGTACTGCTCTACATACTATAGCAGCGGTTCTCAAACTGTGGGCAAGTTCTTTTTAATGGGGTCGCCAGGGCCAGTGTTAGGCTCACTGGGGCCCAGGGCAGAAAGCCTAAGCCCTGCTGCATGGGGCTGAAACCGAAGCCCGAGTTTTTAAGTGAGGTGGAACTTGGGGTATGCAAGACAAATCAGACTCCTGAAAGGGGTACAGTAGTTTGGAAAAGTTGAGAACCACTGGGTTAGATGAGCTCTGACCACCACACACTCTTCTTCCAAAATAGGGACATAACTGTCTCCTGTACAGACGCCTCCCGGGTTATGCAAACCCGACTTACGCAAATCCGCACTTACAGAAAAAGTTCCGTAAGCTAGAAATTTTTTTTTTTTTTTTGCGTAATGGTCGGGTATACGTTTCTGACTTACGCAAAATTCAAGTTATGCAAGGCGTTCCGCAGCGGAATGCTTGCGTAAGTCAGGGAGTGTCTGTATGTGACGCTATCCAGTAAGCAACTATGTAACCCACTAGGAAAGTATGTTAAGTCTGATCCAGTGGGTGAACTAAATAGAGACTTGCAAATACTCCTATAGCTCAAGTAATACAGATCTGATCTGGATGTCTGAATGGCCATTGTTTAAATCCTGTTGTTGACCCGTGTAAACGGATGTTATGGTTGTGTGTGACAGATCTTGTTTTTGACATTTTCTTTTTAAAACAAGTTACACAAAGAGAGGACATCTTGTAACACATTTATAACAATTATTCTAATCTATATATTATAGCATGACACTAAAATACAGGAGTTAAACATTTCAGTCTTTTGTTATCTCACCCTCTCTCCTCCCTGATTCATGGAACCTACCCACTGATCTATGCAAACCCTGTAAAAAACAAAACAAGGAAATACACACACTGATTTCATTTAGTGACTGTTAAAGTTGCATCAGGACACACCTCACCAATTTAAAACCTGAAAAGCACAGAAATAAGATGTTAAGGGAAAAGTCTCCTGCCTTCCATTTCACATTGCCTACAACACTGTCAATAATGCACTATAACACCCCATACAATTTTCAGTTTCCCCTTGTAGGGGGATCAGCTATCTCCCATGCTCCCCTTCATGGCCAGGGCTGACTCTGCAGTTCACTGATAACAATTTCTCCTTTCAAGGCTCTCCGTTACATTCCCATAAAAAACTCTACACGTATGGCGTCATGTGGAGTACAGACACTGCACACCCAGTTAGAACAGGTATAAATAGCAGTGCAGACACTGAGACCCTTGCTCTGGACCCTGGCTACAGACGGGCTCGATCCCTCAAGCTTGACCACCTGTGGCTCCAATCCTGGACATGACTGCCCACACCCTGGTTCCTGATAGAGACAAGGCCTGAGGCTCTGTCTTCAGAAGTATCTCTTCCACACCTCTTTGTCAGACCCAGCAACTTATGCCCCCCTGCCACTTGCTGCTGCTGCTATAGTGAAACCACCGTATTCAATCCAGCTGTGGCTCCTTCCTATTCAGGGTTGGCTAACGCTAGGCCGGGGTAGTCAATAGGCGGACCGTGGGCCAAATCTGGACCACCAGATGCTCTAGAACAGGCCCTGAAATCTTTTTATTTACTTCTTATCTTTATTGTTGTTGCGGTGTGAAAAATGTTTTTCTGGAGTCGGAACCTTGACTGTACCTTGACCAAGAAATTTGGACCTTGACAAAAAATAATTGACTTGACTACCTCTGCCCTAGGCCCTCCAGCCCCTTAGGGCAAGCCACTATGTTACACCTCTCCAACAGGTAGTGAAAAGCAATATGTACCTCAGCTTCATCAAACTTGTACTCTAGCGCAAAACCTTCACAGTAACCTCAGATGCTCTTGTATCAACAGACGGGCATATCTGACTTGTCATACATTCCATACATACTCTGCCTAAATGTTGCTAAGGTTTTACACTAGAGTCAGTTCATTAAACCAAAAATTTCTAGCCCTTATGATTGCTAACTGATGTAATGCAGTTTTAGCCTGAGACAACAGCTCATTTGATACTCCATTCATCTTAATGGAGTATCAAATCTGAAGGCTAATGGTCACATTTTAAGAGCTAGATTTCAAGAGCCAGATTTTCAGATAACCCAGGCACATAATACATGCCTAATTTGAGCACCTAATAGCTCAATTCTGACTTCCCATTAACATCAGGGCCACGTCTTTTACTTGATCTACAGAATAAATGTAGCCATGGACTGTATTTGAAAATGTAATCCAGCCTGATCCACAGAATGAGTTTGGTATTGCTGATTTATTTATATTGGAATGTGGCAACTTTTCCCCCCCAGTAAGTATGCTGGTTAAATCCACATGTGCAGTTTAAACACAGCAAAGTTCCTGAAAGGTTCTGTTGTAGATTTTGTTTTATACGTGCACATAGAGACTCTCTTCCTCCCTCCCTTCCCCTCCACCCCCATGTTCTTGCATTAAGCAATCAGAATGCCTGAAGTACATGGCCATGCACCAGCATAAAAGTGAACTTTAGCAAGCTGCTTCTTTCAGCAAACCCTACTTTTTTCTTTTAATGGCATTACTGGAGCTGCAGTTGCTGAATTTTTCTTTGACCTTGTTTAGTGACTTGTTTAAGCATAGTGTATTCAAGCTGGAAACTGAACACATTCTGTCCCAATAGAAGAAAGTTGTTCACATGGTATCTGCTGCAGCAGCTTCTGTTTCAACATCTGTCGCTGGCCTGGAAGAAGCTGTTGCCTTGATATCTGCATTAGCTTGTGCCACTAAACATGCATGGGATATGTTAGGGGGCCCCTTGGGCTCATCAGAAGGATGACAGGAAAGCCTGATTTTTCTGCCTCAAAATACAGAACTGCTGGCACAGAAAGTTGTAGAATTCTACATCCTGCTGTGGATCATGGAAGATCTCCTGCTGAGAAGATATGGGTATTGAATGGGATCTCGAACTCTGTTCTTTCCTTTTTGTAAGAGATGCTGTATGAGAGAGGTGGGGGAAATTCAGACAGAAATTGAGAGATTTCCAGGTGTTAGTCAAGAGAATGGAGAGGGTAAAACTGTTTTGAAATTGGAGGAATCTGCCTCATATATTTAAGCAGGCTTTTTTAAGCTGTGGAAGAGGAAAGGGTGTTTATGTTATTCTCTGATACAGAAATTGCAATTATGTAAAATACACAATAGTGAATACTGCTGTGACATAGCAGGAAGTACAGCAATACTTCCAGCTAGAAATCAGATTCAGAATAATACAGAATATCATACAAAAAGATCTGGATGACCTTACTGGAGTAAAAGAAATGGGATGAAATTTAATAGTGCAACGTTATGCAGTTAGAGACTAACATCAAGAATTTTTGCTATAAGCTGGGGATGTATCAGTTGGAAGTGACCGAGGAGGAGAAAGACCTGGGTGTATTGGTCGATCACAGGATGACTGAGCTGCCAAACTTACTCCTGGGGAAATTCTGCACCACCGTGCATGCGCAGAATTTGTGCCCCCGCAGATTTCTTTGCTTCTCCTCAGAAAAATGACTTTCTGATGGGGAAGCAAAGGGAAGCCACAAGTAGTCACGCGACTGTCCCGAGCAGTATGTTCCGGGTGCCCAGGGCAGCCAGCAGAGAGGTAAATCACTGTGGGGCAGGGGATGGGACTGGGGAAGACCCAGTTGGTGGCTCCTACCCTGCGCCAGGCTCAGCTGCTAGTCCCAGCTGGGCTGGGGAGGATGGGAATTCCTCTTCCCCTGTAAGGCATTCGGGGCCAGGTCAGACCCACTCCCAGATTTCTCCCCCAGCTGCAGGAAGCTCTTCAAATCCCACCCTCCTACACCCCGCTTCCTGCACCCATCGCTCCTCAGCTGTAGGGGGGAGGGATCCCTGTATAGGAATACTGTGTGCAGTTCTTGTCTCACATGTTTAAGAAAGCCGAATTCAAACTGAAACAGGTGCAAAGAATGGCTAGTAAGATGATCAGAGGAATGGAGAACCTACCTTAGGAGAGGCGACTCAAGGAGGTTGGCTTGTTTAGCCTAACCAAAGGAAGGCTAAGGGGAAATATGATTGCTCTCTATAGGAACATCGGAGGGATAAATACCAGGGAGGGAGAGGAGTTATTTAAGTTAAGCACTATGGATATAGATTGGCCATCAACAAGTTTAGGCTTCAAATTAGACAAAGGGTGCTAACCATCAGAGGAGTTAAGTTCTGGAATAGCCTCCCAAGGGGAGCAGTGAAGGCAAAAGACCTAACTGGTTTCAAGACTGAACTTAGTAAGTTTGTGAAAGGCATGGTGTGATGAGTTTGCCTACAATGGAATGTGGTCCATCTGTGACTGCTAGTAGCAAATATTTCTAATGGCCAGAGAAAGGAAACTGAATGGAGAGGGCTCCAAGTTACTACAGAGAATTCTTTCCTAGGTGTCTGGCTGGTGTGTCTTGACCACATGCTCAGGGACTAACTGATCACCAGATTTGGGGTTGGAAAGGAATTTTCCCTTGGGTCAGATTGATAGAGACCCTGGAGGTTTTTCACCTTCCTCTGCAGCATGGGGCACGGATCACTTGCATGTTTAAATTAGTGTAAATGGTGGATTCTCTGTAACTTGAAGTCTTTAGCTCATGACTTGAGGACTTCAGTAACTCAGCCAGAGGTTATGGAGTGGAAGGGTGAAGTTCTGTGACCTGCAGTGTGCAGGCAGGCAGACTAGATGCTCTCGATGACCCCTTCTGGCCTTAAAATTTATGAGTCTAGTTAGCATTTATGTACCACCATTTATTAATTCAACATGAAATGAAAACAATGTGCTATATAAAGCAGAATAGATACTAGAAGGAGAGCACAGTCCAAAGCAGTTTCAGGAGAACTTTGATTTTTGTGGGCAGTGACTTGGTTAAGCATTAAAATGTGTAAATCATAGTTACCAAATACAGATGACTGTTTAAACATGTGCATCAAAATCATTTTTCTCAAAGCTCATTCCTTGCCTCCATGCAGCCATTTGGAGTGAATATAAATGACATCAGGAAACTCTCAGCTCCAACACCACCTTGGCACCACTCTTGGAGCTCCTCCCTCCCCTCCTCTTTTTCCTTTACTGTCCATGAACACAATACAAATGAGGCAGCTGCCAGATTCCATAAAAAAGTACAATGCTCAAACACTTTTGGCAATGATTATTCCAAACAAGTACGTACCTCAGAAAAATTACTTCAGTCAAATTAATATAGTCCTTCTATCAGACACCTTGTATAGTGTTTTCCCTGGTTTGTTTTTTGTGCATGTATATGCTAGGACCATCTGCAAGCCACACATAACCACCAAGGCAATTGGCTAGTACTTGATTAGTATGGCTCCAAAGAAACAGAGGAAATCTCCTTTCCTCAAGTTAAGTGTTGTTAGACTGGAGACACAAGTACAGTAAGAGGCAGGAACTTTCCATTGTGAACACTGTGTTACAGAGTGGCCATACAGGAGATTTCACTGGATTGGTGGATTTGCACGTGAGTGCTCAGGTATAGTGGAGCCTGGACAGGGAATGGATTCTTGGCTTGAGTAAGGAGTGTGGAATGTAGCATTAACACATCTCCAACCTCAACTTTGCTTCATCATTTACTTCTTTATACCAATCTATGTTGCCACTTGGGAATATAGGAAAGAACATGTTCTTCCCCCATTCGTGGACCTGGATGATCTTTTGAATCCAGAACCCAGGATTATAAATGCAGAGAGAGTTGTATGTGTACTGACATTCAGCAGCTCTATAGCAATATAAACAATTGCATGAAGAATCATGTATGTGTTTTTATATTCAAGTAATTCACTACTCTTAATAATAATTTGTTGCTAGTAACTTAACAGTCTTTATTAGATACATAGTTAACATATATACAGAGCATCTCTCAGTCTAATCCAAAACAAAACAGCCTCCTCCCACCGTCAGCTCCCACTCCCCGAAGATTGTATTCATTCTCTTAAAGCCACAGTAACACCACAGTGTAGGTCTCAGAGCATCAATTTACTCATCTTGCAGATCCTCTTGACTTTCTTTCTATTATTAAAGCTTTTTTTTTTTTTTACCTTACTAGTATATTTTCACTAATAGTGAATTGGCTTTTCAATGCTTCTGACCATAAATAGATCTCACATGGGATTCTTCTGTCTTTGGTAGGGGCTTGGATTTCTTTAGACTTGCCAGGATATATCACTGCATGCTAAATAAACAATTTTTATTTTCTTATTACTAAGTTTCCTCACCTTTTGGATTTTCTTTGCTACTGATATACAGTACTCTTTTCAGGGATTGTTTATGTCCTCTGTGGTATACATCAGGGATGGTCTAGACAGTATTTGGTCCTGCCATGCGGGCAGGGGACTGGACTCGATCTCTCGAGGTCCCTTCCAGTCCTAGAATCTATGAATCATGTTCAGTAAATTATTGAAAATATATGACAAATCTGACCCACATTCTCATTTAACCTCTGGGAGTAGTTTCTCTGGCATTCTGAAAATGAGGGCTGATCGCTAAACAGTAGCAAAGTTTATATAGGCTGTTGCCTGCTTAAGAGGTCTCAGTGTATTTCTCCTGTGAAAGAACCCATAAAATAACCTATTCTGGAATAAACGTTCACTCTGTAATCTGAGTTATGGGCTTCATCTTGCAGTCCTTATATCCCTTTGAAATCAATGGAAATCTCTCTCTTCCATCAGGACTGCAAGACCAGACCCATAATTTGGAGTTTCTCTATTGTCATTCTTATATATTCACTTATTTATTAATTGAATTACTGTAGCACCTAAGAGCAGTAGTCGTGGGCCAGAACCCTGTTGTGCCAGGTGCTGTACAAACCTCTTCTATATTAGTTGTTAATGTACACATAGGGTTAGTGCAAGAATGGAAGTTGCTTCTTGTTTTTTGGGGGGGGAAAGGCAGCTACACAGGTATTAGACTGTATTATTAATGTTTGTTTTCTCACACACCTGACTGTACAAAAAGTATTTTCTAGGTTTTATGTCGGTGAATCAATCATGCTTGGTTAGAGTGGTACTTAATTCTATTTTTCTGAGTTCTCTAACCCTCTAAAGGTAATGCTCACACATTCTCCCTTAGGGTATCAGAATGGTATCCTGATGCTTGGCAAAATAAACTTTAATTTGAAAATATAAAGTTCATTTAAGTTCTAGTTGTAGGAAAAGAATGTTTGGCAGAACAAAACACTATCACAAATCACTTTAAACTTCAGTTTTCTTTTCTCCATCATATAAATGCTCAGGCAAAAGAAAATATGTAATTTCAAGAGTGATTATAGGTACTGGAACAAATGTCTATTTGCAGGAAGTTAAAGGAGCATATCACTGAAAGCTTTGAATGTAATTTGGTATTGCTAAAATTGATCTTCATTCACATATATTTGAATCATTGTGCATAGTTTTTCCTTTGGGTGTTGAATAAGGGGCACATAAACTGAATGATCAAACAATACAGTAGTCTGTTGACTATAGATTGCTAAAGATGGACAGTTATTTAGTAATGACCCGAAGAAGCAGTCTGTGTAAGCTCAAAAGTGTCTCCCTTTCACCAACAGAATTTGATCCAATAAAGATATTACCTCACCCACCTTGTCTCAATTATTTACTAATGTATTATGTGCATGTCTGGTTCAAAGAGAGAAAATATCTCTCTCTAGAAGACTATTTTAGTACTTGTAGTATGTCTATATGTAGGAGAGGAAACTCTATTTCAAGATCAAGTGGGAAGCATGGGAGGTGGAATTCAGCTACTTATTGTGTTAAAGAAATTGGAGGAGTGAAGTGAAAGGGAGGCTTCCATGGATACTCTACTTGTCTCTTTCCTTCTTTTGTCCCTTCTTTCTCACTTGCCCTTTGTTTTCTAAAACATTTTTTTCAGAGGGTTTTTTGTTTGTTTTTTGTTTGTTTACACCAAAGATGTGTACAGACAGAAATCATAAGCAATTATTTCATCATTCTGGGACAAATCTTATTAGTGGGGATGACCCGTTGCTTCTGCCAGGAAATGTTACTTTACTTCTTGTTAGCTTGAGGAACATCAAAAATGAAGATGCATGGATTATTACCAAGCATGCAGATGCTGATTCAAGCAGCCTGAAACTGAACAAGCACTTTGCTTTTGCTCCGTGTAGAGCAGGGGTCAGCAACCTCTGGCACGCGGCTCGCCAGGGTAAGCACCCTGACGGGCCGGGCCAGTTTGTTTACCTGCCGCGTCGGCAGGTTCGGCCGATCACGGCTCCCACTGGCCGCGGTTTGCTGTCTCAGGACAATGGGGGTGGTGGGAAGGAGCGCGGGCGAGGGATGTGCTGGCCACAGCTTCCCGCCACCCCCATTGGCCTGGGACGGCGAACTGTGGCCAGTGGGAGCCACGATCGGCTGAACCTGCCGAGGCGGCAGATAAACTGGCCCGCCAGGGTGCTTACCCTGGCGAGCCGTGTGCCAGAGGTTGCCGACCCCTGGTGTAGAGCCTTAGCAATATCGAACTGCTTAAGCTTCAGTATTCTGATCAGTATCTTGTTTGTTTGGTGCATCTGATGGATGAAAAGTGTTCATTGTGGCATAGTGTATGGAGCTAGGAAAGTACTAAAAAAAGGAGAAATAAAAATGGGGAAAAGAAACTAGAAGAGGGAAGAAGGAGATAGAAACGGAGGAAGGTTTGAGAAAGATAAATATTGTTAACACAGACTAAGAAAAATGGGCTCTGCAAGTTCACATACCTGCTAAAATGAAAAAGAGACTGGCAGTTAAAAATAGATACCAGAACAGACACAAAATCTAAAACAAAGTGAGAACAGAGTGGGAGGGGAGAAATACCTCTCCTCTAGAGGCAGCAAAATTCTAGATTTGCATGTTCTGCAGTCAGCTCGGGTGGTTTTCTCCCTGTGACTGGGGAAAGTGAATATTGTTTCATTCTCTGTAAAATACATAGGCTTATTTAACCCCCCAAATAACTTTTCTGCCTCAATATGTCCCACTGCAGGCTCATATTTAATTTGCTGTCTAGTATCATTCCAAGATCTCTCTTGGCATGACTGCATTCCAGATACACCTCTACCCCGCTATAACGCAACCCGATATAACACGGGTTCGCATACAGCGTGGTAGCAGCAGGGCTCCGGTGGCGCTTTAAAGGGTCTGGGGCTCCGGCTGCTGCAGGGAGCTCCGGGCCCTTTAAATCACCGCTCCAGAGCCCCACTGCTACCCCGGGGCTGTGCCAGCGGGGCTCGCCAGCGATTTAAAGGGCCTGGGGCTCCAGCTGCTGCAGGGAGCCCCAGGCCCTTTAAATCACCGCTGGAGCCCTGCCGCCCCTACCCTGGGGCTGCGGCAGCGGGGCTCCGCTGGCGATTTAAAGGGCCCAGGCTCCCCGTAGCGGCCGGAGCCCAGAGCTCTAGAGGTGTATCTCTTTAACAAAATATCTGTTTCAGATTATTTTTCTACATGTTAGCTTCCATTTTTCTAGGCTTTCAGACTTATACCATCCCTTTGTATATTTACCATATTCTTTGATGGGATCAAGACATTTTAGTGTCTTTTGAAAAGCAGTTGATTTGCAGGAATAACAGTATCTAAGATAAACTATAGATGCTGACTACACTCCAAAAAGTATCTTGTTAAGTTTTTCACCCTCCAGCATGCACACTGGTGTGTGTGTATCATCACATGTTCTGTATGCCTTTAATAGGCTGAATATACATAAAATACCTGCTTGTATATTTGTGACTTGGGTCTGTTTCCAAGAGCATGAAAGTGCAAACACAAGCTGTAATTTTTTTGTAAAATTTCCCTAATGTAGTGGCTATTTTGAATTTTAAAAAATGAATAAATTGACAGGATTCGAATAGGCTGAAATTAATTTTCTCTCAAGTAGCCTAGAAAATTGTATCTTGAGGATGGATTAATAAAGTAGAAGTTACTATTTATTTTAATAAAAGTACAAATTTGCTGAGCATTTTTATTGGAAAACTTACATTTTTGGATAGGTGTCGTTCCCCCCCTCCCCCCCCCCAAAAAAAACCCCAACCAACCAAACAAAAAAACAAAAAAAAAAAACCCACACCCTTTTTCTAGCCTGTACTAAAAATCCTTTAAGGACAAGCTATTCCGTAATTGCCTATTATGGTGTTTCTTGTACTTTTATTTGAAGCATCTGCTACTAACCACAGTTGGAAACAGAATACTAGACCATTGATCTGATCAAGTAAGGCTGTTCCTCTACAAAATCAGTAGGGCTTCACACAGGCACATGTCCGCCTGCATGAATTTGATTGTATGACAAGATCTTGACATACATGCTCAGCCTCAGAGTAGGAGGGCAACAACACCCAGACATATCTTTGTCTCATCTGTGTTTTAAAGACTTATACTTGCCTTTCTTCTCTGCTATTTTCCTCCTCCTCTCTCTAGCATTTAACACTTATTTAAAAAAAAAAAATTCCTTCTGCCCATCTCTCTGTCCCCTTCAGTTCTTCTCTCCAGCCATTTTCCTTTTTCTTACCTCTTAGGTGAAATCCTGCCCCTACTGAAGTCAATGGGAATTTTGCCCTAGACTTCACTGGAGGCCAGGATTTCACCCTTACAGCTTGATCCTGCACTCCTTACTTATGTAATATCCACTGATCTCAAGAGGAGTTTTGCATGAATACTACATTTTAGAATCAAGTTCACAATCTTTGTCCTCTCTCCAGTAATGTCCCTCACCCCTCTTGTTTTCTTTAAATAAAAGTTTGTAAAACAGTCTTGGCCAGTAGTCCCTTTCAGCTGGCCTACAAGAAGAAGCCTTCTATGAACCAAAGTTCGCATTTTGAATGTTATAGGACCTGGCTTTTCTGGTGGAGATATTTTTGGAGATGCTAATTCATATATGGGAAAAGGACAAGCAGAACCTTGGCATAAGGTAGGATGAACGTTGTGGGCCGGTAGTGGGTTGCTATTACAGAATTTGGCTGTAGTTTAGTAAGAGAAGCTCCAGGTTCCCATTGTTGGTTGGGACTGTTTGGTTCCAATAGTGCTGTAGTTAAAATTTAACCATTATGAAATTAATTTCCATCATCTTTGCTCCATATTTTATTTATTGGAGATGTAATTAAGCATCTGGCTTGTATTTTTACTCTAAGTTAAAAACAGTCTAATTTCTTTATTTCTATAATAACTTGTGTCTTTCTCCATCACTATGCTGTTGGCTTCATTCATCTGTGGTCCCATGTTGTACCTGGCTGCATACTGTGAATCTTATTGTTGGAAAATCTTGATTTCTGGAGTCAAAAGGTTAACTAACTTCCATTTCTGTTTTCGTCTCAATTGACTATTCTGTGCTTACTTATCTGCCTTTAAACAGATCTACTTTCTAATTACCACACTTGCATTATTCTGATTATGCTCTTATTCAAAATTGTTTTTTGTTTCACTCTCCTTTGCCTCCTGTTCTAGTAACAGTTGGTTGTATTTGTACAAAATTATGTTTTTCACCCTATTTCATCAGGAAAAAGAGGGAGGGAGTTTTTATTTATTTACATTTCTAATAAAATATACAAGAAAGGCACCTATCAGTTACTCTAGGAACCTGTCGAATGTTTTATCAGGCTAAGGCCTTGTCTACACTGCCACTTTACAGCGCTGCAACTTTCTTGCTCAGGGGTGTGAAAAAATACCCCCCTGAGTGCTGCAAGTTTCAGCGCTGTAAAGTGGCAGTGTAGACAGTGTTCCAGCGCTGGGAGCTACGCCGCTCATGGAGGTGGTGTTGTGTTTTTTTTGGTTTTTTTTATAGCTCTGGGAGCTCTCTCCCAGCTCTCTCCCAGCGCTGGTGCCACAACTACTCAGCCACGTTAAAGCGCTAGTGAAGACATGCCCTAAATCATGAGCAAATCCACTAGCAGAATTGACCCTCATCCACAAATATCAGCTCCTGTAAAGCTGAAGTAAAGTAGAACCTCAGAATTACAAATACCAGAGATACGAACTGACCAGTCAACCAAACAACCCACTTGGAACCAGAAGTACACCTCTACCTCGATATAACACTGTGCTCGGGAGCCAAAAGATCTTACCGCATTATAAGTGAAACCATGTTATATCGAACTTGCTTTGATCCACCGGAGCACTGCTTTACCGAGTTATATCTGAATTCGTGTTATATCAGGTCGTGTTATATCGGGGTAGAGGTGTACACAATAAGGCAGCAGCAGAGACCAAAAAAAAAAAGGCAAATATAGTACTGTACTGTGTTAACATAACTACACGGCCCTAGGAGGGGGGGACCAAAGCCTGAGCCCGCCCAAGCCCTGCCCCAGGGTGTGTGGGAGAGCCAAAGCATTTCATCTCCAGATGGGGGGCCTGTAACCTGAGTCCCACCACCCAGGGCTGAAGCCAAAGCCTGAGCCTTGTGTGGTGAGGCTTTGGCTTCGGCCCCACGCCCCAGCCAGTTTAATGCCAGCCCTGGTGACCCCATTAAAATGGGGTTGCAACCCACTTTGGGGTCCTGACCTACAGTTTGAGAACTGCTGCTCTACTGTCAACCTCCTCTGTTAAATGAAAGGTTTCAGCACAAATGCCTTCACTCATTCTAAGTGTGGCAGTATTGCTCTGGGAGAAAGGCACTCTTGTTGAAGTGGGCTTCATAGTAGGAGTGAAGAGGTAGAGAAAGAGGAAGACTGGCTAAAATTAAAAAGAAAAAGATATGGGGCCAGGAAGGAGGTGGCCATCTTACATTCTCTAGTATCAGTACAAATTTCAAAGAATATAGTAAAAGTAGCTGCTCAGTCTTTTGCTTTCATGTTGTTTCCTTTAGCCTTAACCTTTAGTTTATCTGTTTAGGTTGCAAGCTCTTCAACTGTGTACTCTTAGGACTGCAAAACTCCCTTTGTGCTTTGTACTTTCTGTAAATAAAAACACTGCTTGCAAAAAGGGTTGCATTCTTATCCTTTAGATTATGTGTGTGTGTATCAAAATTGGCTGCAGTGGTTTATATTTTTTCAGTTTGTATATTCTCTGGCTGTGGATTTTTTGTTGTTTTGTTATTCAGAATATGTGTTCATGTGAAGCAATCTAGGTTGAATGGTGGCCACATTGCTTTCATTTTGGTACACAATCTCCACATCTGTGAGCATGACTCCTGCTATTCACTTCATGCTGTGAGGATGTGCGATACAGTACACTCACGCAACTTTGAAAAAGCACTGAGAAGGACACGTCCATCGATGGGGTAGAGGGGCTAAAATTAGTTTTCAAGGAGGTTGAGAGAAGAGAATTTGCCCTACCCTGTGGGCATTGCCAGGAGGCAGGGTCTAATAGCTGAAACGAACAGGGATCTCTTAGGAAAGAAAGCAGTCTGCAGAGAACAATTAAGGATCAGAGATAAAAGGAAATAGAGGCCTGGTCCACACTAACCCCCCACTTCGAACTAAGATACGCAACTTCAGCTATGTGAATAACATAGCTGAAGTCGAAGTACCTTAGTTCGAACTTACCGCGGGTCCAGATGCTGCAGGCAGGCTCCCCCATCGACTCCGCGTACTTCTCTCGCGGAGCAGGAGTACCGGTGTCGACGGCGAGCACTTCCGGGATCGATCCCAGAAGATCGATTGCTTACCGCCGGACCCGGAGGTAAGTATAGACGTATCTAGAGAATGGTTGCTGGAGGTTTTTGGTTGTAGCCTGGAAAAGAGCAGACATCTAGCTGGTGAGATAGAACAGATGACTGAAAACAAGAAGCTATGTTTGTTTTGCTAACTGTCCTGAGAAAGGGGGGAATTATTTATTTAAAATTCTCATTTTCCCCTTCTCCAGAAAGGGAGAGTGTTTACTGGCTACTGTATCAAGAAAAGGAATTGGCCCAGTGTTACTCTTGCCTAAAGAGGCTTGTCAGTAGAAGATTTCTTTGACCATAGATGATGATGGTGTAACTGTGGTGGGCATATGAAACTGGCTACATATCTGATGTGCTCAACACCAAAAGGGAAAGTTAAAAATAAAACTTCAGGAAATAAAACCTTTTGGTCAGCAGCAGAGTAAAAATTCTCTGGAGGAAGTGGTGCCACCTTGGGGTGAGAGCACCCTCATCCACCCAGGATAACTTGCGGGGGTGACATCTATGTTCTGGAGAGTTATTTCTCACTTAGCCAGAGGGACAGTTGCCACAGCACAGAGGCTTCTGAAGCTGAAGGACTCCTCAAGGATGGATAAACTTGGAGGAGAAAGGGAACAGGACTAAATGTCTATTCTGTAATATTCAAACGTGTAGTACATACTAATATTATCTATTAATGAATGTATATAGAGTGTCTGGAATAAAGCACTAGCAGTGCTTAGTACTGTTATAACATCTTGAAAAGGGAAGGAATTGGATGCCTCTATAAAATGAGTGAATTCAGTCATTGGAAAGTGGGAGAAAATCACACGTGTGAAATTATGCCTACCTTAATATTCTTTCTCACTCTTAACATCTGCTTCATGATATCGTTCACCCTGCTCCCAGAGAAGTCTTCCATCGCAATACAAATTATACTCTTGGGCAGCTTTAGGCAAACAAATCGAGGGTGGTTGCTACCTCCACTATCTTGGGCTTTCATGAGCCCAGATTTCTTTTAGGGTATGTCTGTTTTGCTTCATTCTTGTGAGCAGATAACATAGTAGAGGTGAAGAATCTGTTTCATAGACTGTATCACAGAACTGGAATCTTAGATGTACTACTAATCTTCCTGTTTTCCATGACAGAAGAGATGCATTTGCAAATGTCTAACTTGAACTACAGCTGATAGGTCAAAATTTTGTCATTCCACCCTACAGTACCCTTAACTTCAACCCCCAAACTCCCTACTTTCTCTCTTTTATATTCCCCCAATCTTTATTTTACACCCCCCCCCTTCTCTGACCTCTTCTCCACCATTTCTATTATAAGGATACTAATACAGAAAGAAAACAAATGAAAATAGCCTGAATTAGTGCCCCCAAATGGATTAGTTAATTTAGCTTATATTTGTACAGGTGATCCTTATACTGAAAACATTCTAAACATTTCCTATGCTGTTTAAGCAAGCATTACATGCGACTAGCTATCTTTCTATAGATGCGGTTTGTTCATGGTCTGTTCTCAAACAGAATGGCAATATGTGCATTATGGATGTTTTTATCTCTGTTGTAAACCAGTTTACTTTTCCACACAATTTTTCTTTCTTGTTCCTCTCTTTATATTGTCCTTATATCAATTGTCAGTAATCAAAGAAGTTGTAAGATCAATGATAAGTACACCTCTCTCTCTCCCTCTGTGTTTACATCGTGAATAGTACAGGAAGATTTTTGTGTCAATTCATTGCTCTCTCAGAAGCATCTAAACATATTTATTAAAACTGCCTGCAGCATTGTAAAAAATTGTTTTTAACTAGTTTTCCTTTCATTCTATGCATTATACTTACTTATGCATATATACAATAGATGCTAATCATCATTCTCTGGTCTGGTCTACACTACAGAGAAATGTAAAATAATAGCAGCCGTAAAATTGACAAGAATGTCAAGTTCACTGCTGGTAGGCTCCCTGCTGTGAAATTGAGCCCCAAGCCTGGCTCACAGCTGGTGCTATCAGCCCTGGGGGGAGGTGTCCAGCTGTGAGCCCTGCACAGCTGTCAGTACCCCACAATGCCCCACTTCAGTCAGTTTAAGTGCTCATGATGAGGACTCACACCGCCAACAGAAGGAGGGTAGTGTGAACACCAACAGCTGATTTAATTACTACAGTGGCTGTAGGTTGACCTAACTTCAGTCGACCTAATTTTGTAGTGTAGACAAGCCCTCTAAAACAAGTGTCAATTTAAATCACTGCTTTTATTGTGTATAAGTACCTATCTCCTGCAATATGGCCTACTTTCTCGGATGTTGGATCTTCCACACCCTGGCCTGTTTGTCTAAATAAAAAAGGACTGAGCTGCAAAAGACCTTTTTTTGCAGCTTTGGATCCAGACTTTCTTAGTTGAGGGCGAGTCTTACTGTTCTCCCTTAGGAGAGAGTTTGACAGGGAACATTCTGATCTTTTCTTCCCGCTCCCTTTTAAAAGGCCTAATAGTAATACTAACATTGCCATGCAGTAACTTCAGTGCATATCTGTATGTTTGTCTCAGACTGTACCAAATATTTCTCCCATGAATAATAGCATTCCTTGCAAATGAACTTTGACAAACATAAGCTTCGTTCTTGATTTGATTTTTATACTGACAAATCTAGTTGTGAAGAATTCTTTTGTGGACAGTTGATTTTGATTGCAGGAAGTGTTTATTATTGTTAATGTCTTTCAACATCCAAAAATGTACTGGATACCTCGTGGTACCAATGTATGAAACGTAAAATTGAAGCAACTTAATTGGGCTGGATTGATGGACTACAGTACGCTCTGGTTAAGCAACCATTCTGTTTTAAACATAATGTATCCAAATGTTACTTAATGTAATCACCTGTGTATGTAACATGGTTTCATTTTGTACACTTCTTTAGTAATGCTTTTGCTTGACTTGTTTTCCTTCATTTTTCTAGTGGATTATAAAATACCAATATTTTAAAAATTAATGAGACATTTCTAAATATTTCCAGGTTGCCATTGTGTGAGACAGGCAGAGTGTGAATGCTGAGAGCCATGAGTGGCCTTTAACTACCATGTTAATACCTCTAACTATAATTGACAAGGCGTGGATTCTGAAAATCGTTCCAACAAAGCATCTTGAGCAAATATGAACATCCTATTAAAGCAACAGAACATTTGTTTGATCTCACAGAAAATTAGCTCTCTGAAACTTGTCCTGCTAGAGACTATCCTGATATCATAGATTCATAGATTCTAGGACTGGAATGGACCTCAAGAGGTCATCGAGTCCAGTCCCCTGCCCGCATGGCAGGACCAAATACTGTCTAGACCATCCCTGATAGACATTTATCTAACCTACTCTTAAATATCTCCAGAGATGGAGATTCCACAACCTCCCTAGGCAATTTATTCCAGTGTTTAACCACCCTGACAGTTAGGAACTTTTTTCTAATGTCCAACCTAGACCTCCCTTGCTGCAGTTTAGCCCATTGCTTCTTGTTCTATCCTCAGAGGCTAAGGTGAACAAGTTTTCTCCCTCCTCCTTATGACACCCTTTTAGATACCTGAAAACTGCTATCATGTCCCCTCTCAGTCTTCTCTTTTCCAAACTAAACAAACCCAATTCTTTCAGCCTTCCTTCATAGGTCATGTTCTCAAGACCTTTAATCATTCTTGTTGCTCTTCTCTGGACCCTTTCCAATTTCTCCACATCTTTCTTGAAATGCGGTGCCCAGAACTGGACACAATACTCCAGCTGAGGCCTAACCAGAGCAGAGTAGAGCGGAAGAATGACTTCTCGTGTCTTGCTCACAACACACCTGTTAATACATCCCAGAATCATGTTTGCTTTTTTTGCAACAGCATCACACTGTTGACTCATATTTAGCTTGTGGTCCACTATAACCCCTAGATCCCTTTCTGCCGTACTCCTTCCTAGACAGTCTCTTCCCATTCTGTATGTGTGAAACTGATTTTTTCTTCCTAAGTGGAGCACTTTGCATTTGTCTTTGTTAAACTTCATCCTGTTTAACTCAGACCATTTCTCCAATTTGTCCAGATCATTTTGAATTATGACCCTGTCCTCCAAAGCAGTTGCAATCCCTCCCAGTTTGGTATCATCCGCAAACTTAATAATCGTACTTTCTATACCAATATCTAAGTCGTTAATGAAGATATTGAACAGAGCCGGTCCCAAAACAGACCCCTGCGGAACCCCACTCGTTATGCCTTTCCAGCAGGATTGGGAACCATTAATAACAACTCTCTGAGTACGGTTATCCAGCCAGTTATGCACCCACCTTATAGTAGCCCCATCTAAATTGTATTTGCCTAGTTTGTCGATAAGAATATCATGCGAGACCGTATCAAATGCCTTACTAAAGTCTAGGTATACCACATTCACAGCTTCTCCCTTATCCACAAGACTTGTTATCCTATCGAAGAAAGCTATCAGATTGGTTTGACATGATTTGTTCTTTACAAATCCATGCTGTCTGTTCCCTATCACCTTACCACCTTCCAAGTGTTTGCAGATGATTTCCTTAATTACTTGCTCCATTATCTTCCCTGGCACAGAAGTTAAACTAACTGGTCTGTAGTTTCCTGGGTTGTTTTTATTTCCCTTTTTATAGATGGGCACTATATTTGCCCTTTTCCAGTCTTCTGGAATCTCTCCCGTCTCCCATGATTTTCCAAAGATAATAGCTAGAGGCTCAGATACCTCCTCTATTAGCTCCTTGAGTATTCTAGGATGCATTTCATCAGGCCCTGGTGACTTGCAGGCATCTAACTTTTCTAAGTGATTTTTAACTTGTTCTTTTTTTATTTTATCTGCTAAACCTACCCCCTTCCCATTAGCATTCACTAGGTTAGGCATTCCTTCAGACTTCTCAGTGAAGACCGAAACAAAGAAGTCATTAAGCATCTCTGCCATTTCCAAGTTTCCTGTTACTGTTTCTCCCTCTTCACTAAGCAGTGGGCCTACCCTGTCTTTGGTCTTCCTCTTGCTTCTAATGTATTGATAAAAAGTCTTCTTGTTCCCCTTTATTCCCGTAGCTAGTTTAAGCTCATTTTGTGCCTTTGCCTTTCTAATCTTGCCCCTGCATTCCTGTGTTGTTTGCCTATATTCATCCTTTGTAATCTGTCCTAGTTTCCATTTTTTATATGACTCCTTTTTATTTTTTAGATCATGCAAGATCTCGTGGTTAAGCCAAGGTGGTCTTTTGCCACATTTTCTATCTTTCCTAACCAGCGGAATAGCTTGCTTTTGGGCCTTTAATAGTGTCCCTTTGAAAAACTGCCAACTCTCCTCAGTTGTTTTTCCCCTCAGTCTTGATTCCCATGGGACCTTACCTATCAGCTCTCTGAGCTTACCAAAATCCGCCTTCCTGAAATCCATTGTCTCTATTTTGCTGTTCTCCCTTCTACCCTTCCTTAGAATTGCAAACTCTATGATTTCATGATCACTTTCACCCAAGCTGCCTTCTACTTTCAAATTCTCAACGAGTTCCTCCCTATTTGTTAAAATCAAGTCTAGAACAGCTTCCCCCCTAGTAGCTTTTTCAACCTTCTGAAATAAAAAGTTGTCTGCAATGCAGTCCAAGAATTTGTTGGATAGTCTGTGCCCCGCTGTGTTATTTTCCCAACATATATCCGGATAGTTGAAGTCCCCCATCACCACCAAATCTTGAGCTTTGGATGATTTTGTTAGTTGTTTAAAAAAAGCCTCATCCACCTCTTCCACCTGGTTAGGTGGCCTGTAGTAGACTCCTAGCATGACATCACCCTTGTTTTTTACCCCTTTTAGCCTAACCCAGAGACTCTGGGTTAGACTATCGGTGTTCTGTTTAAAGGGTCACCATCAAACTCACTTCTTTCTAGAAAATTTTACTACTATTGTCACAATGTAGGATTTTTCTCTTTCATTTTGTTTATGTGGTACACTTGACAGTACTCTGTGTATAGTCAGGTTCACTTCCACACTTATTTCTCCTATCATTTGTATGGGCCTTTTGCACAACAGGGAAAAGAACACTTAAAAATATGGGCAGGGCATCTAGTACTTTTAACTAGTCTTTTAAACTGACTATTTCAATTTTATTGGATCCCTTTAAGAGGCAACAAAAATAACAAAATCCACTTACTGTGTATTGGATCGCAGTTGCAAAGATAATGAAGTAGGACACTGAACATACAAGTGAGGCGCATTTTGAATAGTTTTCAGTGCACGCTGCTCTTCTTATCCTTGCCACCTAAGAATTCAGCACAAAAATGTACCATTACTGTACATTAATTTCCCAGAATGCCTAATAATTCTAACAAAAATATCAGGTCACTTTGTACCATTTATCAGCAAATATGTAATAGTGAGTTCTCCTGTTAATAAAGCATCAGTATTATTACACCATGTAACGGTAGTATAGTATTAACTAGAATAATGCATTTATTAATTCAATTACAGTAGTACCTAAAATGAGAAGGAAAGCAAAGTACCTGTTTGTCTTCTTACATTGTAAGCTTCTTCAGATGAGAAGTAAGGGAAAGACATAAAATACAAGTAAAATGGTCAAGGTGGTGATTCCCTATCTCTTGCTATTGAATTCTTATTGTTTTACTTTTTAGATATCTGTCTATCTTCATTTGTTCCTCAACCTTGCCATTAGTTGACTAACCTCTTGCAGGGGGTGATGGTTGAAGTTGGCCTAGAGGAAAGATTTGACTGCGCGAGGGGGTGTGGTCTTGTGGATCAGTTTAGTGTTCCATGTGTGAGGAGCACCAGGAAGTATTAAAACTAAAATATACCCAAATAAGTAGAAGTGTGTTTTGAGGTGCAATAGCCTTGTTTATGTTTCATATTTGTCTGAATATTGTTAATCACAATATTGGGTATACCACAGTGGGTTTCCTCCTCCTCCTAAATCTGAAAAAAGCAGGGTTGTGCTCTATTTCATTAAAAACACTTACAGGTCACATTTTAACTCTCCTCTTCATTTTCTTTTGTGAGTCTAAATCTTGTACACTGAGAGAAACAGCTGTAAATTATCTCTTTTCTACTTGTTTTGTGGGGTTTAACAGTGTGACTCCCATTAAAGTTACTGATAGGTGTAATTGGATCATATAAAGCCACTTGCAATGTACTTGTAAAAACAAATGCACAAATAAAACAGTGAGGGTGTATTTGTGTGTATAGGGAGGGATGTTGTAGCAAAGTTAGGCCAATGCTGAGTGTCAGTTAACCTTGCTGAGCTGCACTCTGCTCCCTCTCTGGTCTCTGAGTGACAGGCCTTTACCTTTCCTGCAATGGAATCCTGAGATTCTCCCACTCTTAGACTGAGCCCTCGGGCTTCAGGACCCTGTGTAGTGACTGTGCTTACTCAGTAGGTTGATGGGATTCCTTTCCTTTGGGAGTCTGACACTAGTGCTGAATACAGTGACCAGCCCAGGAAAGGTAATAAATTCAGTACATGCATGTCTGTTGTATCTTAAGTCTTAGCATCCCCTTGATGGAACCCAGGGAGGTATAACCTCTTCAGAAACCCCAGCAGGGATCAGGTATGTCAGTCTGTTTATTTATGTCTTCCCCCTCCTTGAGGGAGTGTCCTTTCTGAACTAGTCAGGGTCTTTGCTCTCAGCTTCTCAAACTTGGACCTTGCTGCCCAAAATAAGTTTGAGAACAGGGGTGAAAGTAATATTAAATTTTTACCAGTGTGGGGCTGGGGGTCAGCCTCCCCCAGCCAGTCCATCTGCGCTGCCTGGCCTGTGCCACCCGGGGCTCCGGCAGCAATGTAAAAGGGCCTGGGGCTCCGGCCGCTGCTGCAAGCCCTGTGCCCTTTTAAATCGCCAGCTCTGGGGCAGCTGCCACTTTTGCTCCCCGCTGTCGGCGGCCCTGGGGGGGTAGAGGGGGAACGGAGCAATGATGTTAAAGTGCTGCCGGCAGGGCCACCGACTGGGGGGGAAGGGGCAGCAACGTTAAAGGAGGCTTTAAGGAGGGTCTCATAGACTTTAAGGTCAGAAGGGACCATTATGATCATCTAGTCTGACCTCCTGCACAACGCAGGCCACAGAATCTCACCCACCCACTCCTGTAACAAACCCCTAACCTATGCCTGAGTTATTGAAGTCCTTAAATCGTGGTTTAAAGACCTCAAGGTGCAGAGAATCCTCCAGCAAGTGACCCGTGCCCCACGCTGCAGAGGAAGGCGAAAAACCTCCAGGGCCTCTGCCAATCTGCCCTGGAGGGAAATTCCTTCCCGACCCCAAATATGGCGATCAGTTAAACCCTGAGCACGTGGGCAAGACTCACCAGCCAGCACCCAGGAAAGAATTCTCTATAGTAACTCAGATCCCACCCCATCTAACATCCTATCACAGACCATTGGGCATATTTACCTGCTAATAATCAAAGATCAATTAATTGCCAAAATTAGGCTATCCCATCATACCGTCCTTTGCTGTGGCAGCGCTTTGACGTCAGCCGTGTACGGGCCGGTACCGGCTTCTTACCGGTACGCTGTACCGGCCTGTACCGGCCCACTTTCACCCCTGTTTGAGAGAGACAGGGTGAATGAGGTAAAATCTTTTATTGGACCAACTTCTGTTGGTGAAAGGGATAATCTTGGGAAATCAGTGTGTCATAGCTAAATACAAGGTGGAACAGATTAAGCAGAAGGAGTTAACACATGTTGGAAGAGACCATTCAAGGTGAAGTGGGCAGTTAACACCTCTGCAATCATAGGACAAAGGAGAGCTAGTGGGTTACAGATTGTTGTAATGAGACATAAAACCAGTGTGTATATTGAGTCCATGGTTTTTAGCATCTAGCAAAGTTAGGAATTTAAACTCCCAGGCTCATCTTTCAAAAGCCTTGTGCCGGTTTTCTTTGAGAACAAGAACTGAGAGGTCAGGTGTAGAATGATAGCGTTGTGAGAAGTGTTCACCCACAGATGATATAGTTTTGTCTTTTATCATTTTTCTATATGAGTTTATTCAAGAACTTAGTGATTGTTTGGTTTAACCCCTACAGTTGTTCTTGGGGCATTTGATGTACTGGATGAGATATAACACATGTTGTGATAGACAATGTATAGGACCCATGGATCTTGAAAAGTGTCTTGGGGTGACGGAGGGGGGTAATTGATCATCATAGCAGTAGCAATATATCTGCAAGTTTTGCATCTGTTGTTACGGTGGGGTCTGGTGCCACTTTCCCAGACCTGACAAAGAGCTCTGTGCAGCTTGAAAGCTTGTCTGTTTCACCAACAGAAGTTGATCTAGTAAAAGATACTACCTCACCCACCTTGTCTCTCTCATATATCCTGGGACCAACACTAGTACAACAACACTACAAACAAAAGAAGTCTGGTGAGCTCTGTAGGGGGTTGGAGTTAGGTCATCAAAGCAAAAGGCCCTTGCATTGTCCCCGAAGTGCTGATGGATGGGTAACTATCTGGTGTCATTGTCCTATTTCCTGCATGTTTTTCCACAATCTGCTATGGAACTAAACCAACATAGTCCTACAGTAAATCCCCCAACTACCAGGTCACAATACATTATTCATAAATTATTGCAGAATAGCCCCACTTCCACCATACTGAGCACTTTGAAAATCCCATTTGTTTGTTTAAAGCAACTTCATGGGATATGAATGCTAAGGGTTATTTTTCAGAGAATGGGGAGTTGTACAACTAAAACCACATCCACAACTTCAGGAAAAATATCCTTTAATGCAGTGTTTCTCCCTATGGGTTGGGATCCAGAATTGGGTCACCAGAACACTTCAAAGGGTTGCATGGCATCTCCTGTGGTTCCTGTCCCACAGGGCTGGCTGGGCATGCATCCCTGTTCCCAGCACTGCAACCTCTGGGGTCCCAGCGCCACTCAGGTTTGGCCCAGACGTCATGATCATGGGAGTTCGGATAGGCCAATTTGAGTGAGTGACACTGCAACCCCATGAGACAGGTCCCAAGTCCATTCACACAAATTTGGTCCAGTCAGGAGAGCGGGGCCAAACCTGACCGGCGCTGCAACCCTGGAGGTTGCAATGCATGGAGCACAGAGCCAAGCCCATTCAGCCCCACAGCACAGAAGCTGCAGGAGCTGCCACTGTGGGATGAGTGCCAGGCAGGACCCAACTCCCCAGGCAGGGCCAGCTTTAGGCACTGCGGGGCCTGATTCGAAAGAGCTGCCGCTGAAGAGAGCAGCGGGACTTCAGCGGCAGCTCTATTGGCTGCCGGTGCCTACGGCAGCGGAGGGTCCTTAGGGACGTTGCGGGGCCCTCTTAGGGGTGCGGGGCCAATTCGGGGGAATCGGGTGAATCGCCCTGAAGCCGGCCCTGCCCCCAGCGGGGCAGAACCTGACCAAAACCATCTCAGGGCCTCCAACCCTAGACTATTTACTGGGTAGTGACAGGCCATAAACATATACAAATGGTTCCTGAGGCCAAAAAGATTGAAAACCACTGCTTTAATGTCTGGTGGCACCTTAAAGACTAACAGATTTATTTATTTATTATTAGTCTTTAAGGTGCCACCAGACTCCTTGTTGTTTTTGTAGATACAGACTAACACGGCTACCCCCTGATGCTTTAATGTGTCTTCCCTTCTTCCTCCTCCCCCCATAGGAATATAGTGTATGTTGTCTTAAAATATTCCCTGACATAAAGTGGCATTGACTTACTTGGAAACTGAATTGTACAAATACTGCTATATTTTAGTTCAGGAATTTGGTTTGAGATTTTCATGTGTGAGTTCCTAAAATTAAGCAGCCTTATTTTCAGAAATGCTGAGGAACCACATCACCCATTAAAGTAAATGGATTTGTCTGCACTGGTGAAACTTTACCGAAACAATTCACACTGCTTCAGCTGAACTGCTGTTAAAACTGATGGGAAGCATGGAGAACACTTAGAAACATTTTTGTCACAGTTTTGATTTAAACTTTTTTTAGAAGGTTTTACTAAAATGGCAATGAAAACCGTTCTAGCCTCTGTAGCCTTGTCTACACTATGGCTTCCCTCAGTTTTAACATAGTTCAGTGGGAATATTTTAGTAAAGCTACTCAGTGTTGACAAGACAATGGGAATTTCAGTACTTGGCACTCTTTTGAAAATTAGGACACTTATTTAGGTATGTAACTTTAGGATTGCATATTCAAAATTTTTGGCCTTGTTGTGCATATGTGTACATGAGAGCAAATCAGCTGTAATATGACTCTGAAAAATGAAGTGTAAATCCTTTAGCTCCAATCAAGAGAGATTTTCCCAAAATGTGCTGTACTGTGCAAGGCTGTACAAAGTCATGATTGGGGCTGTATGGGAGGCTGATCTATGAAAGCCATCTGCAAAGCAAATCTAAAACTTCTTCTGCACTAGGAAATGCACAAAACCAATTTGAATGTATAGACAGGATGAACTTTTCTCTCTAGTTTAGTCCTCAGTTGTCAATTCATGTTAGTTTAAACATCAGCCCCACCACCACCACCACTACTCACAGACATACAATTAATTTGTAAGGGCTAGGAGTTGCTTAACTGTAGACTTGTGAAATAACTTTTTTGCATCATTTTCTAAAAGGAAACACTCTTACTCATCTTCTAAAGGGTACCAATTAAACATCACGCAGTTGTCTTTCTCCTCTCCAGCCCAAGCTTTAAAAGGGAGATTGGCTTCTACATATATTTGTTTCTACTCCCATATTCTATTCCCTAAATGCCTAATTAAAGTCTAGAAAAATACAATGAAAATGTGTGCTTTTACATGTTTTGTTTCCAAAGTCCTATATTTGGTGTGCACATTAGAACGGACACAGAAATGTTAAATAATATTCACCAAAGGTCATTCATTGAATTGGTAGCAGCGTTTTGTTTATAATCCAAGACTCCTAACCCCCAATTCCATGATCTATCTATTAGATTCTGTTGTACTAAAATCTTGGGAAGTGAGGGGAAGAAGAGGCTCTATAAATATTTGAAAGTACCTTAAAAGTAAGGAAGGGGTGCTAGGATCCTATGATGATGGGATCTATAGAAGAATCTAGATACATAGGATGTCTTGAGTTCTAATTTTGGCTCTGACATGGACCTTGTGGCTTACAACTTGTGATTCCATTTCCTCATCTGTAAAAAACGGGATAATTACTTACCTGACATGAATGTTCAGGATCAGCTTAGAGGGAACTAGGTTCCACGTGCTTCTAAGATCAAGGCCGTCCTTACCACATTTCCTGGTGCCCTGCACAGCTGCATGCTGCTCTAGCCCCTGCTCCGGCTCTTCCCCAGGGCCCCCACCCCCACTCCCCTGAGACTCCAGAAGCGGTTGGGCCTGCACTCACCGGTAAGTAGAGCGACCCGGCCCCAGCCTGCTCCGCTCCCCTGGCTCCCAGCCATGCCACCGGCGAGTGCTGGGGGTGGTTTCCCCAAGCCTGGGAGCCAGGGGAGCAGAGCAGGCTGGGGCCGGGTCACTCCACTTCCCACAGGAAGTGGCCAGCTCCCCTCCCCCCTGTCCTCCCTGGTGCTTACCTGCAAGGGGGGAGGGGGCCCTCCCTCAGCTCATAGCTCCATGTGCTGCCTCTGTTGGCAGGCACCGCCCCTACCACTCTCATTGGTCATGCTTCCCAGCCAATGGGAGGTGTGGAACCGGGGCTTGGGGCAGAGCGGAGACATCACGTGGAGCTCAAGAGCTGGGTAGGGAGCCTGCCCCTGCCCCAGCCCTGCCAACCCTCCCCCCAGCACTCATGGCGCGTCCCCTCCCCGGCCACACCCCCTGACTACCCGTGGCACCTCCCCCGACATGTCCCCCTTGAGCATCCACAGCGCCCCCCCACAGCACCCCCCGTCCTGTCCCCTCCCTCCCAAGTTTTAGTCAGTGGTATATAGTAAAAGTCATGGACAGGTCACAAGCCATCTATTTTTGTTTATTGCCCGTGACCTATCTGTAATTTTTACTAAAAATACCCGTGACTAAAATGTAGCCTTAGTCATGAGCCATGGTGCTGTAGAAACCATCTTCATTTTCTTTCACTGTCTCAAGCCATGTCTACATGGTTCCGCTGTTCAGATAATCGGTGTATGAACTGCAGTGCACACTAGCATGCTTTAACTCCCTCATGTGAACACTGCTGGCGCAAACTGAAAGGTACTTTGTTCGCATCAGCATAGAGCTGTTTGAAAGACTACTTTAACACAAACTCACTACCATTTAGTTTGTGCCAGCAGCATCCACAGAGAAGAGTTATGGCACAGCCCACTAGTGCATGCTGCAGCTCGTACCCCCCATAGTTGAAATGTGGGGCCGTGTAGACGAGCCCTATTGTAAGAGCCTGTGGGACTAGAACCTGGGCTGCAGGGGGGTTCTGGGTTGCTGCTACTTCTGTATCGCCAGTGGAGGCATAGGTTGGGTTTCTGCTGGAGGACCCTGTGAATCTAGACAATGCAGGAAGTACTGCCCAGCAGCACCTGACTAGTGCCCCCCGTCCCCCACAGCCCACTGATTGGCTCATGCTGGTATATAAACCAGGAAGTCTTCATAGGGAGCTGTCTGAGCAATGATGCAGTGTCTGCTTGCTTCGGCTCCAGACCTTGCTTTGCTGTGGACCCTAGACTCTGGCTTCTGACCCCAGTTCATCCCTGACTTTTCTACTTGCTTTGTGTCTGTAACCTGGTGCCTGACTCTGACTCCCTGGCATCCTGACCCGGCTTGAACTCCACCCCGCTACTTGTCTCCTGATGTCAACTTGGTGCACATAGACCACCCACAGCCCGGCCTGACTCCCCTGTTCCTTTTTGTCTTAGGTCATGTCTACATTAGTGAGCTTATAGTGGCACAGTTGTACTAATGTAGCTGTACTGCTGTAAGATCGCTCATGTAACTGTTCTAGGCCAATGGGAGAGAGCTCTCCTGTCAACATAATAAAACCACCTCCAGGAGCAGCAGTAGCTATGTCAGCAGGAGAAGCTCTCCTGCCAGCATAGCACTGTTCACACTATCACATATGCTGGCAAAATTTACGTCACTCAGGGTTTTTTCCCCACACTCCTGAGTGATATAAGTTTTGCCGACATAAGTGGTAGTGTAGATATAGCCTAAGTCTTAGGTCGGAGACCGGTGTCTCTGTGAGCCCAATTGTAATCATCACCTCCGCCCTTTTTCTCGTCCTGCAAAGCTATATTGAGTTCACGTATTTAGCTTGCTGGAAGCCTGTCCTTGATAAGTGTTCAGTTGCCCAGTCCTTGGGATTTCCATTGTCTTTGTAGGGTCTTCCACTCATGTCTTCTGCTTGTAACAACATAAGATAGTTCATAAAAATAGGAGAGACAGTTCCTACTTCCATCACAACTAGTCTCGCTCTGGATGTATAGGGCTTTCTCTCCCAGACTCAGACCTCTTGTCCGACACCCTTCCTTAAGACATGGAACTCTGCATTCCAGTCACCCTAGATCCTAAAACCATTGCCTCAAATCTCCTGAGCTGTCTCCCCCCGTCACTTAAAGATGCTCCTTCAGAGTCTCACCTAGACTGTAGGCCCTCTGGGTTTAGTTTAACCCTTCGTCGACAATGTGGCTGGAAAGCAAGGAATACTGGCTTAACAAGTGATAGCTAACCACAACCACTTTACTCTTGAAAACTTTGGGAGTTACAGAGACTTGTAAAATAACAAAAAGTCCTGAGACACACCCTTCCCTAGTCTGATCTCACCCCTTCTGTGAGTCCAAGGTTTGTCAGCATTTCAGGCTTGGCAATGGTTGCTTAGAGCAGCATCCTCTCTGACTCTGTCTCTCTTTGCCTTGTGCGTCCCCTGACTCCTGCAATGCTTCAGGCTCCTCCACTGAATCATTCTCTCCCCCACCTTGTGTAGAAAGTCCATCGTTCCAGGGGGATGGATCAGTTCTTGACAATCAGTCAATGGCTGTAGATCGGGGTAGTCAATTATTTTTTGTCAAGGTCCAAATTTCTTGGTCAAGGTATGGTCAAGGTCCAGACTCCAGATAAAATAATAATAATTGGCCCACGGTCTGCCTACTCTAGATTCATGTTTCTCAGAGATTGTCCTTAAATGAAGTCTCATGTATCTGACCTTGGCAGGGTACTGTCTACAATTCAATACAATACACTAAGCTGCCTTGTGCAATTTTAGACAAATGTTCAGCACATAGTAATAATTATACCTTGCTCTTATATAGAGCTTTTCACCAGTATATCTCAACATCCTTTACAATGCTGGTCATTATCCCCATTTTACAGATGGAGAAACTGAGGCACAGAGCAATGAAATTATTTACTCAAGGTCACCCATCAGGCCAGTGCAGAGCTGGAATTGGACCCCAGGTCTGCTGAGTGTCAGTCCAGTGCTCTAGCAATAGGGTACACTGCCTTTCTAATACAAAATGGAGTTCACAATATGATACAGAAATAGACCAGTCTGTCACATCCTCATTTGAACAACTGCAAAAGCTAATTATTATTTAATTGAGCCCAAAATTATCATTAGTAATTTGGAAGAAAACTGATGCAGCAGTAATGGTGAATATGCATCTGCTTAACCTCACATTAAATATGAATGCATTTTATATATGCTTTTTAAAAAACATGGCCACCACAACTAAATTAGAGGCACTGAGAAAATTCTGCATAGTTTATAATCATGCTTGACTGCAGTCATTTCTAACCATAGCTGAATTACCATAAGAGAGAGTTTGTCCGATAATATACACACACACACACATATATATATATATATGTTACAGTTACTGTATTAAATGTTAAATTCCCTGTTGGGATTGCATATGGTTTAAAATTGATTCTCCTCCATGAGGTCTTGGAGCAAAACTGCTCTTTGGAAGGGAAAAGATATAATTTCAGTTGCAGCATGAACTATCTACCTCATAGAAAAAAGACTTAAAATGCCATATTGGTTCTCTACATATCCACAATACTGAAATCTAATTTATAGGACTATATTTCTAAAAGAAACACGCCCAGGTGCATCGGAGTCAAATTTATCAGGGTTTTCATACTCTTCACAGGAATCGGCAATGCAGGAACAAAATGCATTTTCTGGTTATCTGGGCACATGGAGGATAGTATTAGAATTATGTGGATGAAGTGAGAGAGAATACAATATGCCTCCCCCAGGAGCTGGATAATATGTTCTGACTAAAATAACATCATAATGTTACCCCTACTGAGGCCTTTTTCAGGCAAGAAATGAAAATGAATGTATAGTTTGGTATGGAACTAGAGGGAAATGACATTGGTAACCTTTACTTGGTGAGTGGTAAACCAACTACTGTTCATCAGCTTGTTGTTTCACATCCTTTCCTAATGTAGGCTGAAAAATACCTTGATAAAATATAGCTGATAAAATCATCTGGATAATTGCACTAGTCATTGGAAATTGAGAGCCAACTTCTGCCCTGTCTTGCATCCACTGTGATCCCACTGAAATCATAGAGAATGCAAGTAAAAACAAAACTTTAATCTTAATTACTAAATATAACTATAACTAGTAATCAAGTGGAGATAGTAACTTCCATAAAAATAATCCATTTTGCTTAGTGGCTGTTTGTTCAACTATTGTTTAATTGCTGGTAGATGTGGTTTAATTACTGCTAGCTATAATTGTATTTGGACTGTTTCCATTCAGCTACCGAATGAAGTTTAAGCTTCTCATCTAGCATTGTGCAGAGCATTAAAGTCATCTGTCTACTTTTCTGCTCTTGTCTTCTGTTGTGCTCTACCTTGGCCCTATTGCTCCACCAGTAATAGCACTCTGGTCTTTGTGCCTTTCTCTATACCTGCAATGATCTCCATATCCAATGCACTGGATTCATCCCTCTTGAATTGATTCTTTATCCTCAAAGGTAAAATTTCAAGTCCACTTTCACTTCCTAGTCCACTATCAAGCCTACACGAACATCTTCCCAATTAAAAAAAACAACCCATCCCCCATTTTTTGTTTCTTCTGACTGAAATTTTGTTTTGTTCTTTGTGTCTCTGTGTGTTTATATAAGCATAGCCCCTGTCACAAAGTGCTCTACAATGTCATTACCTGTGTCTTGTTCAGCTTTAAGAATACTCATACCGTTCAACAAAGAGTAGATTGTAATATTTAGTTGTCACGGCTGATTTCCCCACTCTGGCATGTCGAGTGCAGAAGGTGGAGGCCTGCAAGGATTTTAAAAATTAATACTTGCCACTCCAGGCTTGTATTAAACCCCCCAAGGTTACAGCTTTTCTCTGACCTTAGCTTGGTAAACGCTGCCACCACCCAAGTGAAAAACTGCCTCTTGCAAATCCTGGAAAAATTCACTTGGGAAGTTTTCCCTGAGGCCCCTCAGCTTTTCCACCCCTCCCTCAGGGAAGCTGAGAAGAAAACAAACAAAAGGGAAACCCAGCTGTTGCCACCAGCAAATTGAAAAACATATGCACAGACCTTTTAAGACACAAAAAACAATCAGGTTCTTAAATTTTTTTTATTAAAAACAAAAAAAAGAAAATAAATCTGGAACTTAGGCTTTTGCCAAAACTCTAAAAAAAAAAAAAAAAAATTCCAAAAAATTAAGCATCCAAAATAGCTTTCTTGGGGGTTCAGCTTAAAGGTTACAAGCAAACAAAAGCATCTGGGGTTGGCACAGAGGAATCCACAAGCCTTACAGAAAACAAAAGAAATAAACCTAATCTAAACATTCCCTGTCCCAATGAATTCTTCTAGGTATGGAGGATGAATTTTCATATCTGGTCCAAACTTTACACAGCATTTCAACTGCCCCCCCCCCCCGCCTCTTCAGCCCAGAGAGACAAAGGGAAAGGTTTTTTCCCATTTTAAAAAGTTCTAACCTTCCCATTGGCTCTTTTGGTCAGGTGTTTACCTGGGGGACTTTTTAACCCTTTACAGGTAAAGCAAGCAGCCACCAAGAGGGACTTTATAGCTAACTGGCTGGCTGGGTGTCCATAAAATGGAGCTCCCGCCCCCCTTCATTTATTACATTAGTTTAATCACATAGATAGCACATTGAAAATTGAGAATTTCAAAGACCATATTTTTCCTTTGGTATACATATATGTTCCAGTTGACTTCAGTAGGAATTACACATATATATGATAGGGCAGATTTTGGTCCTAAGAATTTAAATATTTCTCCCATTGTTTAGGGCAGGTGATACAACTTTGAAAATAAAACATCATTTGTCCCTCAGATGTTATTTCAATTAGAAAAATAGGATAGAACTATCACGGTTCAAGCAACTGCACCTGAATTCCCCCCCTCCACGGTCCACCATGGGCACCCAGTCTTAGGCTTCTGGCTCCTCAGGCATCACTTTTCTTGGGCAGAGAGGGCTCCCTCTTGACGGGGATATTTCCAGGTTGCACAGTTCCCTGCCTACACTGAGTTCCCCAGCAAGTCAGACTACCTAAACAGGCCTGGTTGGAGCTCCCCTTAGAGAATATAAACAGTGTAATCGCCCTCTGTTAGAAGTTACCACATAGCCCTTTATAAGCAAGCATATTTATTCTTAAGGTGAAAGCATTACAGAGAACACATATTAAAAACAATAAAAGAATATACATGCCTGCTTATAAACTTATCAGAGATCAACCTCAATTCCAACAAGGACTCTGGTAGGATTCAGTCCTTCAAACTCCATCAAGGTGTTTTTCTGTCTTCACAAGTTCTTAACAGCTCTTAGTTCAGAACAAGAATACCCATTAATCTATGAGTCATTCTTTTATACAGTTTAGGTCTAAAGGTCCCCTCCTCAGGTTGAAACTTCAAAAGGCTGAGTTCTTGCATAACCAAAGGAGGTATATTTGCATACATGTCTCCCTGGGAAACCCATCTCACTTTGTCCCATAAATTCATTCTTGTCTGGCACAATAACACTTCCTAGGGCTACATGCCATTCCACAATAATACATAAACTTTACATTTTTAATAAAATGGACTCCAAAGCTACTTACACTTAATTCATTAGGATTTTTCAAGGATATTGCAGGAAATTGCCGTAGCTGTCACCAGAATGTAATAAGATGTAATTGTATATTTTATGTATCCCCAACTATTGTCTTCTAAAGAGCAGCATGTCAGGTTATGCAATTAATGTGAAGACAGAAACATTTTTTAGTGTTTTACATTTTTTATAAGGTTACATTAAATTGTTTTACATTTATAAAGGCTAATTAATTTATTGTCTCTTTGCACATGCAAAGATTAGGTTTCATTCAGTCAACAAGTAGCACAGAAAGACATATCTAATATCACTATGTAAATTGTTCCAACCCTTCTTTGTTCATTGTTTTGCAAACATAACAAGCTTTAATGCACCTGTTTGATTTTTTTTTTTTTTTTTTTTACAACTTCAATCAAGTGACTTTTCTGTTCTCTGCTGCTAGGTAAAAAGCATGAAACATTATATGTTTATTTCCTTAGCATTTGACAAATTAAGTGCTTTCTTACAAAGTGAATTCCTTTCAGTCACTTTCTAAAATGTGGTTTTAAATAGCCAGTAGTGCATGTTGCACTAACTCTGCATTTCAGTTTGTTACAAAGATTATTTGGCCTTTGCTCTTGCTAGCTAAGGTGGGGCTGGGTGATTCAGGTTGTTCTCTTTTCCCTTCTTACCTGCAGATTTGCATGTTTGACCTAGCAGAGTAATTGGGCCCACAGCAACATGGGCGTGCCTCCCTGAGAAACACTTAGTTTCATGTATGACTCATAAGCTGAAGCACAGACACCACTTCCCCAATCTACAGTAGCCATTTTAACTGCATAAAACTGCTGGATTTCTTTTTACTTTCTGGCTCTTGGGACTATGCAAACACTTTAAAACAAATTAAGGTAACTTTTCTGTCTTGCTGTGGTACAGTATCTAAATAGGAGTGATAATTCTATTAGCAGAGTAGGTGTACCTGTTGAAAAAACATGGCTGTATGTTCTTTACCTCTGTTAATGTATGAACTCAGTCACATGCTTGATTGCACTTAACTACCAGGGGAAAACAAAGAATGCCAGTTCTTGTAGGTTTTTGGCCTTGAGGGCAGAGCATCTTTTAAAATCTAAAAATCTTTTGTATACCAGAAATTCCTCAGAAGTATCATGAGAGTGAGACTGAAAAAAAGAAAACTTCCTGTTATAGTTTAGTAAATACCGTCAGTTCTGTTGCACTTTACGTAAACATGATTATTTAGTATTTAAGTGCTGTGTAAACTAGTTTTTTTGCTGTGTGTTTTTCAAAATGTTAAGTGGACTATATTGTTTCTGTGTTCCTGAAAACAATACACCTGAAATAAGCCTTAAAAATTGACAATGTTTTAAGTGTTATCGCATTTCATTTCATGTATGCTTATTCTTAAAATGTGTTAATATTTAATACTTTAGATGCGCTGCTGGTTTGACTGCTTTAAACACGGCTCAGTTGATTGTAGGATATATTAGTCTTTTCTAAAGGTGGGTACACGTTTCTGTTGATCTGTTTGTCGTGTAGTAGAGAATTTCTGAAGGATATTCGGGCAAAGTATTACAGCACTACAAAGCACTACAGACTCTGGTTGCATTTGCTTTGTTATACTTGCTAAGGTTTGATTTTGAGCTGCTGTAAACATGGTGGATTTGTAATTGATGGCCTGAGAGTCTGTTTCTACTGAAATATCCTATAAAAACCCACTGTCACACTGTATAATTTAAAATGGAACAAGAGTTTAATTTCTTTCATAGAATAAAAAATGGATATATAGTTATCCTTCTCCATACTTCTGGTCCTCAGAGCTTAGGATTTTGTATTTGATAATGAGAAAGGCATAGTGTAAAAGGGACTATGGTTAGTGCCATTTGTACAAGAAAGGTTGTGAGGAAATATGCAGTGTTCAAAGGCTGTTTTTAAATGTTCAGTGGGGAAAAATACACTTGCTACTAAAATAAGTGTAACTCACGACTGCCCGCGTGCACACACTCACACACACACACACACACACACACACACACACACACTTCGAAATGGTGTTAAGTATGTTCCTGGTCCTGTAGTTCCTATTTGAACACAATTAATTTTGATTTCAGTTGGAATCTTGTCTGAATGAGAACAGTAGCCTTCAACTCTGTATTTTAATTTTTCAATTAAAAACAAAACTCACTTAAAAATAAAGTTGAATTTCTTCTAAATTGAAAATCTGACACACTAGAGGAATGAAACTATTTGTAATATTGTACATAGGGGATACTTTTCAGTGTCATTTACTGTTCACTATAATATAATACCTACCTCACAGAGTAGAGTGTTGTAGAGTCTTGCTTAATATAGTAATCATCTACAGTGGAGGGAGGGAGGGTAGAAATTATTAGGCTAATAGTGCACACTTTGGGTGCAACAGCCTTTTGCTTTTAGCCATCTGAAGTGTTTGCCAATAGCTACCTTGTGCATCCTGGCATGTCTTCTTTTTCTTATCTCTTAATTTTAGGTTTCATTTTTAAACACATTTTAAATCCCAGGTTTTTCAAGAGGGTATGCAATATATACTTCCCCTGAGAAAAATTATCTTTAGTAGAAGGATAAGATAAGTACTAGGGAACAGATTAAAAAAATTTTTTTTTTATTATGTTGTGGAAGATTTTTGTTTGTCTGTTTAAAAAAATATTTACAATTTGTTGGACTATTTGAATTCCTTTTCTCTCCTCCTACTTCCCCATGATCATTGATGTCCTTTTAGCTATAGTTTTGGTCTATGGTAGCCACCTTAAACTCACTGTCTAGTGTTAAACTTGAACTAACAGAGGGGACCCCTGGCTTCTCTCCATTCCCTCCCCTCCTTTACTTATCTTGCAAGGTAGCTGGAGGTCTTTAAAGAGTTAATCTTAAAAAGTTGAATTAGCAGTCCCAAAACAGCTCCCAAATTGCTGGATGCTTCTGTAGTGCTGTTGAGGGCTAGAAACTGTTGCTAGTTTTTTTTCATGTAGCTCTTCAAGGAGAAATCTCTGTTCATCCTATAGGCAAAGCTGTTGTGTCCAGGCTCTTGGATACCATGATGAGGGTGTGGTACAGGAACCTGAAAAGAACAGAACCAGATGCTATAACTAAACTAGAATGAGTTGAGAAACTGGTTCAGGGCTCCCAATTGCTCCTTTTAAAGATTAATTTCAAAGATCTCCCACTGAGAAGCAGAAATAGCTGGACTGGAAGAGGAAAGGTGGTGGTTAAAAGCTCTGACTGATTTTTCCAGCTGAAGCGTGGGTGTGGTATGATATGTCTCTCAAAAAAAGTAAAGGTGATTTTTCTATACATCCATTAGACCTGATAAGTGCAATGTTTTCTCTGGAATTTTTTTTATTGACAAGGTCCCAGTTCTGATTGCTGGAAGTTTGATGCATGTCGGTGACAACATCCTATAGGCCAACCATCCAGTCAGAAACACAAGGCTTTGGACAATGTGTAATTGCCTCTGATGTCTGTGGAAACTGTTAGTTCAGTGGTGCATTCCTCTTCTCGGGCCTGGTCTACACTAGGACTTTAATTCGGATTTAGCTGCCTTAATCCGAATTAACCCTTCACCCGTCCACACTACAGAGCCAGTTAATTCGAATTAAAGGGCCCTTTAAATCGATTTCTGTACTCCACCTCGACGAACGGAGTAGAGCCTAAATCGATTTTGTTAATTCGAATTAGGGTTAGTGTGGACGCACACCACCGAATTACTGTGTTTAAGTTAATGTGGTAGTGTGGCCGCACACCACCGAATTAATGTGGTTTAAAACCGAATTAAGGTGCTTAGTGTGGCCGCGCACAATCGAATTTATACAACCTGTTTCCCAAATTCGAATTATCTAAATTCGGATTAATCCTGTAGTGTAGACATACCCTCAGGCTTCTTGGGATGAAGAATTACCTGGCTTCACTCCTGTCTGAAATAGCAGAATTTGTACGTGCGGAGATAAAGTAGAGCTGAATCAGGTGAACTGATCCAAATGCCTTTGAAAGTGTTTGTATCAAAAATGTAGGATTTCCCTTTATACCAGAGGGAGGACTTTGATCTCCAAAGTAGCTTTCACTTTTTGATCGTTAAGTAAAGGTTTCTAGGCTTTCATTTGGCAACTTTCACTGATAATTTTAATACTGTACTTTCTCGTGAATTTTGTTGGATATGAGAAGAGCAGAGACTTCCTTTCTGAGAGGTGATTAAATACAGGGGTGGGGGAATAAATGTACAGTGTTGCTTGTGACCCACTCTGTAAGCAGCATGACTGTCCTAAAAGTTTAAACTTACACTTTACTCATTACACTTAGCTTTTGATACCATTGATACGTTTTAGAGCTAACTTGCTTTGTTAAATCTGACTGTGTCTGGGGAGGAATATTTAAATATTTGTTCTTAAGAGACTATATGCACTGAAATTTGAAGTCTTTTACTTATCAGTAGTCCACAGCTGTAGTGTGAAATCCTCTAGATACTCTCGCTCTCTTGACATAAAGGGACTAATCTGTTCAAATAATGTATTCTTCAGTATCATTCTGTCTGAGGGCCTGTCCTAAGGCAAAGCTACCAACTGTGCTCAATCTTTGTGCTGATGGGATCCCATTAGATAAGGACTAAAGTTTATGTATTCTTACCCTGATGTTTGTTAGGATTTAACTACCCAATAACCAACTTTAGTGATGATAGGAATTGTATAGCTAACCCTCAGTACATTTAATTGAGAATTTGTCCTTAAAGAGATCAACCATCTCATGTCATTCATATAGGACTTCATACTGGATTAGAATTCTAATCTGAAAACTGCATTCATTTTGCTAGCCTCAAAATGAGCCTTCAAAGTCCTCAAGTTTTTTATGTAAAATTCTTCCTTACATTGGAAAAATATGGCTATCTTCACTTGCTAGGAATAGAAATGCCAGGTTGACAATTTGGAAGGAATGCTTTCAGATGGCTTGAATAGTATTTTCTCTGTGTTTCTGTATTTCGAGACATAAGTCTAAATTACTTTTAAAAACCTTGTTTAACCAGGAGTCAGCTGGGCATCTGATCTTAATTAGCAGGGGTAATTTTTTTGCATCCTTCATCCCTTTACCTGTTTTGTACCTGTTCAGTAGGTGAACTAATCACTGTCATGACTTAATTTGAGGACTCTTTTTTTCTTTGTCTAATTTACCTAATGATAAGTAGTGAGATGACTACCAAGTTGCATGGGCCTCAGTGAGGCCTTTAGGATGGGGAGAAAGGAATGAGAGCTTGAGTGATTCAAACTGCTCTTGACCGTTTCAAGGAAATTGGTAAGGATGTTACATGTATTTTGTGGTTTATACATATTATTTCATCACTAAAAGTTTTCTCTCTAGATCTCCCCAATGTTTTTAATTGGCTGCTTGACAGATAAATATTAATATAACTGAAAGAGATTAAAGGAAAAATACTTTTCACTCTCTTTTTAAAAAATTGTTAACGTTCTGATTTGAAAACACTTTGTCTATGTCTGTTTCACTGTTGTTCCCCTGACTAGTTATCTTTTTGTTTGTGTGGGTTTTTCACACTGCAAAAAGGGAAAGAAATGTTTAAAAACATAGTAAAATGGGATCGTGAAAACACAATTACTGTTTGTGCTAACCAGGGATGGTGTATATCAGAAAATGCTGATAGTGTCATTTTAAATTTTCTATTACGTTTTCCCTACTTGTGGACATTATATGTGGAAGAATTGATGCTCTGGAATTAACATCTATAATCTTTCAAGGATGTGCTAGCATGATTTATTGTAATCTGGGTGCAGCAGGCCATCTCTCCAACACAAAGTGTCTCCTCTTTAAAAAGTAAGCTTGAAAATAGTGCCTTTGAAGTCACTAGGAGTCTCACCTATGCATTTGAGGGGAAAATACAATCTTAAGCTTTAATTGGAGCCCGTTCTCTTGTCCAGTCCCATGCTACCTGTGTATTTGCTGGTCATGAAAAGATTTTCTACATTGCTCCTGTGAACTCTATACCTATAACTATAATTGTTCAAACTTAAAGTATAGGCTGTTTAACTCTTGAGAGACACAGGGTGGATGAGGTATATCTTTTATTGGACCAATTTCTGTTGGTGAAAGAGACAAGCTTTTGAGCTACACTGAGCTCTTTTCTGTGTGGCTCAGCAGAAGTTTGGTCCAATAAAAGGCAGTACCTCACCCACCTTGTCTCTCTTATATCCTGAGATCAACACGGCTACAATACTGGAAACAACTATGTTGTATTGTCCATTTAAACATGTAATGTGGCCAGTAATGTTCAATGTTGATGTGATTAGCTAGAAAGAGAAAAATAGTTAATTTTGCCAATATTTGCAAGCTGTCCTATGAAAAGAGTTGTCAATTAATACAAATTGTGAGAATTCACGCTATGGACTCTTAGGGGCCTTGAAGCAGCACACAAATTACCGGTAATTCTGAGAACCTACACAGGATCTTGTATGATGCACATTTTGGGGTGCAGCACTTTCCAACTCATGTTATTGACTAAGTGAATGGTATTCTTTTTTTCTTTAAATGTACATTTTGTTCAAAAGGAGAAAATAAGGAACTATAGACTATACAACCATATATCAGAGGGGTAGCCATGTTAGTCTGTATCCACAAAAACAACAAGGAGTCCGGTAGGGTGACCAGATGTCCTGATTTTATAGGGACAGTCCTGATATTTGGGCTTTGTCTTATATAGGTGCCTATTACCCCCCACCCCGGTCCCAATTTATGACACTTGCTATCTGGTCACTCGAGAGTCCGGTGGCACCTTAAAGACTAACCTCAAATAAATCTGTTAGTCTTTAAGGTGCCACCGGACTCCTCGTTGTTTTTATAGAACCATAGAAGCTTCTGTATTGTGTGTGGTATTGGGGTTTTTTTCTGCCTGTTTGGATATACAAACAAAAATGAAACTTTTTTGTATTGAGAGGCAACTCCATGACACTATTTGTTTGAATAGCAGAGAATGCTTATGAAGTTCTCACTAATACTAAACTATGTCTATCCAAAAAGTGTATTTATTCTGGTCACCAGCCAAAGCCAACATCAAAATAAGTATAACAAGGAGTCTGGTGGCACCTTAAAGACTAACAGAGATACAGACTAACACGGCTACCCCCAATACTCGAAATAAGTATGTTTTTAAAAATCCAGACACCAAGAAGTAAAATTTTAGTTTGTCTAATATAGCCATAATTTAGGAAGCAGCTAATTAATAACACATTTAAAATGTAAAACCCTTCATAGAACATTCTAGCTAGCAAGAAAAATCCTTATTGTTATAATTTCCCCTAAATATTTACTTCTAGAAGATGTGTGTATGCTACTGTAACTGCCTTCCTCTAAAATGAAGTGTTAATATATTGGATTAAATACAAGCCAAGTGGACCTTTAATATTATGCTCTGATTAGCTTGTATTTAATATAATTATAGCAATAATGGGTTGGAATTAATTTCTCTTACACTTTCCAATGTTGAAGCTGTCAGTCAAATGACAAAATAAGAGTCCAAACTTGTAAGTGCTCAGATAAAATAGGGGAATCTGAGGTTTGAAGGAGAGATTTAGTAATATAAGGTTGAGTGATGACAGAGACTATTTGTTTAACAATGTATTGCTTATATGAATTCTGATGCCTGTTTGTATTTCAGAACTCTAGGCATCCAACATGTGGCCTACATCCACCAGTACTGGAAAGTAGTTGTTTTAATTAGCACTGCCAAGAATCCCCATAGTGTGGACAAGACTATGCCATCATTATGTTAATATGGTCATGTTAAAAAATACATGTATTCATGGGGGGAGAAAACACTAAGGTAATAACTAGATTATTATTTGTATTATCGTAGCACCTTAGTGTATTATCGAAGCCCCCGTCATGACTAGCACCCGATTATGTGAGGCGCTGTACAAACACAGAATGAAAAGACAGTCCCTGCCTGATTAGGGAATAGCCATTGGACTCTTTGAGAACAGTCCATGGAATCCTCACTATGGATAGGATACCGTGCTGGTGAAACTACTGCACTGGTTCCATATATATATTGTACTAGATTTCAATAAAATATGAATGGAAATCTTCATGAGTCAGGAAATGTGCAGCCTCTGTTTTTGTTGCTGCAAACAAGTACCTGTAGAAAATTTGGGACTCAGAAACAGAGAATTGAACTAAATCCTATATGCATTCTACTGAGACATTTGCCAGCTTGCTTTCAGTGTATTCTTCTAAGGTCTAACATAGCCTAGAATATACACAGAACTCAGTTTATAATATCTATCCAAAATAATTTTGGTATTTGTATTTATGGACTGGAAGGGTCCAGGTTCTATCCAGACTGTTCCACACATCTTTTTATCTGAATCCTGCTGTTAAATTCTCATGCTGTGCCAGCCGCAGGTCTCCTTATGGTCTGGTCTAAAAGCAGGCCTTGTCTACACTACAAAAGTTTCGCTCACATAGCTAGAGCGGCAGACCTTCCCAGTATAGATGCAATTTACACTGGCGTAAAAGTATAGCTTACACCAGTTCCCCAAGAAACGTAAACTATACTGGCAAAAGCACTTTTAGGCCAGCAGAAGTGTGTCTGCACTAGGGCTTATACTTGCATAGCTATATCGCTACGGTGTGTGTTTTGTTTGTGGTGGGTTTTAACTGACATAATTATGATGGAATAATTTTTAAGTTTAGACTAGGCCTGTTTGCACCAGTTTAACTGAAGCTGTGATATAAACTAATTTAATTCAACTGTTACAGCTTTGTTCATGGCCACTCTGACATCTGTTTAGTTCAGGGGTTCTTAACCTTTTTTTGAATCACACCCCCAATTTTTTTTTCTAAATTGAAGCCCCCTACACCCTTGTACAAAATGGGACTTTTCAACATTATCTAGATGGAACTGGGGCCATTAATACTCTGATTCCAATAAGGACTGGTTTAAATAAACATGATAATAGAAAACTTGAGAAGGTAATGGCTTTTTGGTGGGGGAAGGAGGTGCAAACAAAGTCCTAAAAGAGTAGAAACAAAAAAAATATTTTTTTTGAGGCGTATGGGAAGGAGACATAAGGACAAGATATGGGTTGCTATCACTTTTTTAAATGTTTACTTTTTGCTACAATAAAAGCATACATGCTATTCCCATCTGCTAAGGCAGGGTATTCAAATGAACTGATGACCTTTGCACTCAATCTGAAGAGACAAATGAGTGAAGCAGACGTTAGGGGAGCTTAAGCCTCTTAAAATTTCTTCTAACTGAAAAGAAAGGTAGAGAAACTCTAAAGAATGTTTTATTGTTACTAAGATGAAACATATAAGAACTAAAAAGAATTTTAAAAGTTGATTGCTGGCGATTGCCTGCACAACTTGTGTGATAAAATATTAACTCATTGCACTGTACTGCCTCTTAGTGCAAACAGAATAGTTAGTTATTGTGATCTGCTTGTTAAGTAAACATTGTAAACAAACAAACAAACAAAAAAACCTCCCTGGTTATCTAGAAAATGTCTTGTTCAGTATGTTTGTTAAAGGAACACTTTTGGGTTAAAAATCATAATTGTTACCTATTAAAACGGATTAAAATAAACCAAGTCCATTAATGCAGTTTATTTCTTCCCCTACATGGAGCCTGAACAATGGACACAAACTAAGTCAGTTTAACTCAGGGGTCGGCAACCTCTGGGACGTGGCTCGCCTGGGTAAGCAGCCTGGCGGGTCGGGCCAGTTTGTTTACCTGCCGCGTCCTCAGGTTCGGCCGATCGTGGCTCCCACTGGCCGTGGTTCGCTGTCCCAGGCCAATGGGGGTGGCGGGAAGCCGCGGCCAGCACATCCCTCGCCCGCACCGCTTCCCGCAGTCCCCATTGGCCTGGGACGGCGAACCGCGGCCAGTGGGAGCCGCGATCGGCTGAACCTGCCGACGCAGCACGTAAACAAAATGGCCCGGCCCGCCAGGGTGCTTACCCTGGCGAGCCACGTGCCAGAGGTTGCCGACCCCTGGTTTAATTTTTGTTTCTGGTTTTACATGGCATTTCATACACTAGTACAGTGCTGCAATGTGTAGGTTTCCCTGCTGAGGCACTAAGGTTTTATTCAGGTATGTTGGTAGGTTTGGGTACATCAAATAAGTTGATTTGTTTTGTGGAAAAAAGCTGCTGCGTGGAGACCACTCAGTCCTGCTGGTATTCACTTTCAAGTCTCTTCATGGCCAATTCCTGCCCTACCTATCGACTCTCATTTGCTGTTGAGCTGTTGATGCTCGCCTCTGATTGGTCAGTCATGTCAGTCTCCATTGCCCACTTATTAAATTTTCGTTCTTTCTCCTGTGCTGCCCCTCACGCTTGGGAGAAGCTTCCCGTAAACATCCACAAAACTATCTCATTATCTACCTTCAAACACTCTTTTGCTTTGATACCTACAAAAAATTTGATAATGGCTAAGGTGCTTGTGTGCTGAGACCACTGCCTATCATGCTGACCAATATTGTCTCATTGTTTCCTTGTACTCCCCTTTCTATCTGTATCCATCTGTTGTCTCTTGCCTTATACTTAGATTGTAAACTCCTTGGGGCAGGGACAATTGTTTTGTTTTATGTTTATACAGCACCTAGCAAAACGGGGCCCTGATAGCAAAAAATAACAACAACAAAATAGTTTTAACCAGGTCAGTTGAGGAATACAAACTGGCTACCAAAAATATAATGGTGCATCACTATAGTGACACAGTATAGAGTTTCAGGGATAAATCTTCAGTTTTAATAGAATTCAAAGATCAGAGTTAGTGTTTTTTACATTTTAAATCAGTAACAGTCTCTGTTGAATATCATGGCATTTCATTTTTAATTTTTGGTAAAATGTTAATCTGTAGAAACATGCCAAATTCTTGATTGTATCAAAAAATCTCATTTATTCACGCTTTCTTTCTGTATCAGGTTAAATATTTAGCTTGTTCTAGGCACACATTAATTTGATTGCCTAATTTTGTAATATACAAGTGTACTAGAGACAATTATGCTTGTAAACATTCCTTTTTGTATCATGTGGCAGACAGGAAATCTTAGTAATACATTGTAAAAACATGTCGTTATGATCTAAAGCTTTTGCTGTAATAAAATGTTCACTCTGTAAGTGGAACAGAGCTGAACTTCCAGGGTTAAAAAGAATATCTGAGTCCCATGTAAACCAATTCTGGCTCAATGTCAACATCTCTGCCATCCCAGTTTTCCTAGGAAAACGTCGAATGCTGCCAATGTATGTTGCAAGAGATATGACCAATGTGACTTACAAAATAAGAGGAAAAACTATAAAATGTTGTTGCCTATATAATATTGTTGTAGGAATCTGAGATGGAAATTTTTTTTTCAGTCATCTTCTACCTCTCTCTGCCAATTGAGCAAAATTTAGTAAGCTTCAGATCATGCTGCAAGGCTTTTTTTTGTTCACAAGGACTTATGAATAAATGTTGTTTTTGTATTTTTTTCATTTGTTTGGATGTTATGAGTTAGTTGAGTGTGAAGGGTGGGACTCTGAACCATGTTTCTTTGTTACTGTACAGTGCCTACCTACTTTTCTCATAGGTGCTGAGATGCTGTAGAGATGAGCCTGTGCTTAAGTTCCTCCACTGGGTCCCAGTCAACGTCCGATGCCATTTGAAGGCCTTGCTTCTAATTTTCAAAGCCCTGGCTACATCAAAGACTGAATTTTTATCTATGAAACACCATGACAGCTGTGCTTCTCTGGGTCAATGCAAATTGCAAAGCCCAGGACTAAGCATGTGAGAACTGGGGACAAAGCATTATCTGTTATGGGGATCTGGCTATGGAACAATCTTTAGAGGTGATCAGACAAATCCAGAGTGTGGCCTTCTTTAGGAAATATTGCAAAAACTTTCTTCTTGAAGAAAGCCTTTCCATGAAAGACTTCATAGCCAAAAGAGATCATTGTGATAATTTAGTCTGACCTCCTGCACATTGCAGGCCACAGAACCTCACCCATGCTCTCCTGTAATAGACCCATAACCTCTGGCTGAGTTACTGAAGTCCTCAAATCATGATTTAAAGACTTCAAGTTACAGAGAATCTGCCATTTATTCTTGTTTAAACCAGCAAGTGACCCGGGCCCAGTGCTGCAGAGGAAGTGACACTCACAAGTTGAACACGCTTTTTATTCACAAACGTCTTTCAATCAGCAACTGCTCTTCCCTCCCAAAAAACTGCATCTGAAGAAGTGGGCTGTAGCCCACGAAAGCTTATGCTCTAATAAATTTGTTAGTCTCTAAGGTGCCACAAGTACTCCTGTTCTTTTTGTGGATACAGACTAACACGGCTGCTACTCTGAAACCTGTCTTTATGGGGTGAAAACTCGTCTTGGGGTAGAAGTGCTAGAGACTCCATGAAGTATACCAGGCACTTTGCTGTTGCTATTGATTTTACATGGATGGAGCTCAGATGCTAGGTTGAGGGCAGCAGTGTTAAACTCTAAGATAGATGCCATTTATTATTTCCAATAGCTTTGTTCAGTCTAATTTAAAGTAATTGAATAATGTAGCTTCCAATACTTTCCTGGAGACTATTAGTGAACCTTCCAGATATCCAGCCTAAATTTTGTTTTCCTCATTTTTGTATCATTACATCAAGACAACTGGCCACTGACAGAAGTAGGATAATGGAGAAGATCCTGTATGGCATTTCTTATCCACCCCTAATTGCACTTCTTAGGGCCACCTTAAACAATTTCTCTCCATTCCTCCTCTTTCCTTAAAAACAATGTGGTCAACTTTTTTAGGTTGCTAACTAAGAAAATGAAACTTTCTGATGACCTAGATTTTTTGGGGGGGAGTCTGGCAGCAAGTGGATGACTTTACCTTACAGGGATCCTCAGGTATAACATACTGGGGGGATCAAATGGGCTGTTTGAATATATAGTCATTAAAACCTGAGGACCCTGGTTACAGCTGTAACAGAGTTGTGCCTCTTTTTAATGAAATTTTGCTTTGTCTGTCCCCTGATCCTTTGCTTGCCAACTTTATAGTAGTTCTTACTGTGCCTTTTTTTCTTTTTTTTTTCCGTGCTGCACTAAATACATCTCCATTATTTTGTGGTAGAATTCTAGAAACTACAGTTAAAAAAGCCTGTTTGGTCATCTAATCTAATCCCATGCCAGTAGAAAATTGTTACGTTCAGCATATATTTTTAATGTTTTAATGTCTGGACTACTTCTGAAAGTTCTGAGCAATGTGGCTTCCACCATTGGCTGCTGTATATTTATGGTTAACCTCGGTTTCTCTCTGTTTATCTGTGATACGAAGTGTTTGACATACTAGGATACTCTGCTGTCTAGTAGCTGCCTTATAGAAGGCCACACACTAAAACCTATCTAGTACTGATGTGTGTAGTACTGGGGTACAATAGAATAGTTGATATAATCACAATTTTAATATTATGGTTTGTGATTCTCATGAAACCATGTTCCAGTAAACTTGGGCTAGTTATGTCTTATCAAATGGACTGGCTTTCTGTGTGGGAATAACTTTTTGCCCTCCTTTTTTGAAAAAATATTTGTCAGAGGTTTTAGGAGAATTTCATCTCGCTATGTATGCTGCTACTTATATCTTTGCCTGTCACACTTAAGGACCAATGGATTATTTTATAACAAGTAAAAAAGAAAGATGTATCTGTGAAGGCAGGAAACACTTGTCATTCAGACTCCATATCTTTGTTTCTGCTTCCTGTCAGTTAAACCACTAGCAGAGGAACAGATGTACTAAGAGATGACTCTACTCTAGTTTCCGTCACAGACAGCAATTGTGCAACAAGCAGCCTCCTGAAGCAAATTTTATTAAAATCTATTTGCTTTCCATTTATCAGTCTATTCTTAGATGTCTAAAAATATAAGATTAAAGATCAGAATTTGGCCAGTAATTGGAGAAAGAGGAAAATATTTGAACTATTGTAGAATAACTGTAAAACAGTAACTACAGGAGTTGTCAGTAAAGTAATAACAGAACTAAGGTCCGATATTTATTTGCTCTACTGTATTAACACAGTAATTCTTTTAAATCTAGACAGAAACTTGTAATTAGCTAGCAAGTAAGCTGTTCCTAGAGGATCCTAAAATATATGCAAAGGGCTGTTTCCATTTGAGGGTAACTTGAAATCTGATGATACTGTGAATTCTTGTCTATGTTAAAGAATTGTAGTGTTGCCAAATCTTATGATTTTCATCTACAGGTCCAGTGATATTTGATGAGGTGTTTTCTTAAAGCCCCAGCTCTTGTGTTCAGTTGCTTCTATGAGAATCTCAGCTTTAATATTTTTTTTAAAAGCTCTCATGGTAGTGGAGAAAAGTTGGAAAATCATAACATAAATACATCCTAAAAGGCTCAAAAACCATCAGACAAATAAAAAGCACTAAAACTTACTATTTATAAAAAGACTCATGATTTTTAAGCAAATCTCATGATTTTGGGGGCCTGATTTATGATTTTTGAATACTGCAGTTGGCTGGAATTGTTAATTTACATATATTGTTATTGCATGGTTTATCAAAGTTGTAGCTTGGACATTGAGTATGATCTCCACTTCTGTGTGTATTAACTATGCATTAATAAAACAGGTTATTTTGTCTTTAATTGGAGTAGTCTCCTTATGCAAATTTACTTAAATTATTTGCATGGTAGGTTTTCATGCTGGAAGGGGTACTTCCAATATTTTTTTTAAGTGATGTTCATTTGGAGCTATTTTATTCAAGACTCTGTTTTATCCTGTCTGGATATGTGAATTGTGGTTTAAGATGCTGTAAAATAGTCTGAAATTTCTTGAGGACAACCTCTAATGCTGTAGAAAAGATAATAATTAGCAGGTTCAAATTAGGGAGACTGTGGATTCTACATCCTCATAGTTTCAAATGACTATTTGGATGAACCTAGATTAGCAGACCTGAAGGAGAGTTCTGAGTAAGGTTGAAAGGTTGTCTCTCTCACCAACAAAAGTTGTCCTGTAAAAGATATTACTTCACCTATCGTCTCTAATATCCTAGTACCAACACTGCTACAACAACACTGCATACATGGATTAATCTGGCAGTTGATTTTGATACTTTTTGCCCCCGGTACAGACAGTGTGAATCCGCTAAAGATCTTTTAGCACAGAGGTCGGCAACCTCTGGCACGCAGCTCGCCAGGGTAAGCACCCTGGCGGGCCGGGCCGCTTTCTTTACCTGCCGCGTCGGCAGGTTCGGCCGATCGCGGCTCCCACTGGCCACGGTTCGCCGTCCCAGGCCAATGGGGGCAGTGGGAAGCCGCGCGGGCTGAGGGATGTGCTGGCCGCGGCTTCCCGCCTACGCCATTGGCCTGGAGTGGCGAACCGCGGCCAGTGGGAGCTGTGATCGGCCGAACCTGTGGATGTGGCAGGTAAAGAAACCGGCCCGGCCCGCTAGGGTGCTTACCCTGGCGAGCCGCGTGCCAGAGGTTGCCGATCCTTGTTTTAGCAGTTCAAAATTGGCTAATCAACTATGTTAGATGCTCCTTTTGCTTGGGTGATCAACAGATTATCTGTACCATCGATAAACTCATATCAGAAAAGATGATATTGCCTTTGCCTTTATTCCCACCCACTTCACCCCAGAAAATTAATTTCAATATTGTATTGTGGCTGTGATCTTATTAAACACAATCTGTTGAAAACTGCGGATTTGAATATTCAGATCAAATCTTAAGTCCAAAAGAGATGGAAAAGTGGTGTGTGTGTGCGTGTGAATTAGATTATAATTAAAAATATCCTCCCAGTTTTTTTACAATTTGGACTGGGAAGGATGTTAAGGTTGCAATTCAACTTCCATTTTAAACTCCAGTTTTCACTTGCCATCCCATTCTGACTGTGTGTGAGCTGCCTCTCTTGCTGAAAGAGGCATGGGTGTGATAGATATAGTGGGACTGTTGACCTAGACACAGTACTCATTTCATCTCTGCTTTCTGTGGTAGTTTAAAGGCTCACCTAACCATGAAGGAGAGGGATTAGTAGTAGCCCTCTGGTGTTTCTCCCTGTCTCCCAATCTCTTGAGATCTCAGTGTTCACAACCACAACCCAGACAGGCAGATCTTGCCTCTCTCGATACAATAACTTCTATGTCTAAGGTTGTGTATGTATTTTTTTGAGCACATAATCCTAACTCAACTAAGTATGATCAGCTTCATTGAAGGTTGTGGAAAAATAATACCTGTATGGGCCAAATTGGCACGGAAAAACCCTAGTAAGAAAATTCCTTCCTGAAGTAGGAAGTAGCTAAAGCGATTCTCACATGTTCCAAACACATCCTTATCAGGACCTTGTACTGTATCTGTCACTCTAAGGGCTTCTCTGTTTGGAGGTACTGGTGAGTTTATGCTTGATGGCTGCATTTTTAAGGACTAACTCTGGCCCATGATTGTATTATTGTTATTTGTATTCCCATACTGCCTAGACATGGGGAAAAAGTGATGCTTTTGTGACTATGGTGCAATGGGGATTTCATCTAAATGAGTTGTACTTGCAGAGATTGCTAATGCCCGGGAGCCAGGTGTGACAGGTTCGGTCACAGAGACCCCCTTGGGACTGTCACCTGACATGGTGGAATTACCGCTGAGCCCGTTTTCCCTGCCAGCTTGGGACTCCAGAACCCTGCCTGTTTGAGCCAGACATGCTAGCCTGCTGCAACACAGACCCAGGTCTGGTCCACGCCCCCAAAGCTGCAGACTTTAACCAAAAACTGCTCAGCAGGTCACCTATCTCTAACACCCAGACACCCAGTTCCCAATGGGATCCAAACCCCAAATAAATCCATTTTACTCTGCATAAAGCTTATACAGGGTAAACTCATAAATTGTCCACCCTCTATAATACTGATAGAGAGTTATGCACAGCTGTTTGCTCCCCCAGGTATTAATCACTTACTCTGGGTTTACTAATAAACAAAAGTGATTTTATTAAGTATAAAAAGTAGGATTTAAGTGGTTTCAATTAATAACAGACAGAACAAAGTAAGTCACCAAGCAAAATAAAGCAAAAACATGCAAGTCTAAGTCTAATACATTAAGAAACTGATACAGATAATATCTCACCCTCAGAGATGTTCCCATAAGCTTCTTTCACAGACTAGACTCTTTCCTAGTCTGGGTCCAATCCTTTCCCCTGGTACAGTCCTTGTTAGTTCCAGCTCAGGTGGTAACTAGGGGTTTTCTAATGACTGGCAGCCCCCTTTGTTCTTTTCCACTCCTTTTATAGCTTTGGCACAAGGTGGGAATCTTTTGTGTCTCTGGATGCCCACTCCCCTTCTAAATGGAAAAGCACCAGGTTTAAGATGGATTCCACCATTCTTCCTGGGCTGGCTTACCTGAACACAGGAAGGCTTGCAAGTAAACAGAGCCATTTACAGCCAATTGTCCTAGTCAATGGGAGCCATCAAGATTCTAAACCATCATCAATAGTCCACACTTTGCATAATTACAATAGGACCTCAGAGTTATACTTTATATTTCTAGCTTCAGATACAAGAGTGATACATACAAATAGGATATGATACAAATAGGATGAACAAACTCAGTAGATTATAAGCTTTGTAATGATACCTTACAAGAGACCTTTTGCATAAAGCAAATTCCAGTTACATCATATTTACACTCCTAAGCATATTTCCATAAAACATTTATGGAGTGCAACGTCACACCAGGAGTAAGCCCATTAGTGAGGGAGGCAAAATGAGGACCACCAATAGCCGGGGTCCCTAACATATTAATTATATTTAAATCATTATAATTGTTTATTTACTCTAGGTCTCACTGTGTGCTTGGTGCTTTCCCAAGGACTCAAGAAGGATGGTCTCTGCTCATTGCCGTTGGGGGAGGGGTCTCTGAGTAGTGTTCCTCCTTCTATCATCCAGAAAAAAAATCTATAATATCAGAATATTCTGGAAGGATTTAGTGCATTATTCACAGCCAAACCCATTAAATTAGTTAAGCTCAAATTCTGCATCTTTGATTTTCCGCATGGCCTGTCTCTCAGCTGAAAGGTGAACACTGCACAAACATGCTTCTGCTATATCTAGCATTCTTATTTGCTGGAAATTGCAGATGCTTGTCCTCTCCATATGTCAAGTGATTCATCCTTGCCCTCACAAGTTAGAGTGACCTGTAAACTTAGCCTTGTAAAGAATAATAAACCTCAATTTTAGCCATATGTTCAGAGTGGCACTACTTATCTCCATAAATCTCTGAGCTAGGAGCTTTGTCAATGGAATCTCACTCAAAACTGTATCTTTCATTCCACTTATGTCTCCGTTGCCCCATACTTCGGACTACAGGGTGTGAATAGTAGTATGCACCACAGAGGTGCACTGTAGTTCCCCCATGTGGACAATGGGGAGCAAACTAAAGGGTTCCTAGTTCAAATTAATGTAGCCCTGTTTGAAGAGGACTAAGTTAACATGAACTAGGAACCTTTTACTTTGTGCCCGCAGCGCCCACATGGGGGAGTTAAAGCTCAGCACTTTGGTACACACTGCTATTCACACCCTGTAGTCCAAACTGTGAGGCTGTGTAGACAAGCCCTCTGATAGAATAGTGCTTCATCAAGACTTGGCCTTCATCTTCAAATTGTCTTCCACTGTTCAAAAGGTTGCACTTTCATTCCACTTCCCTGGCACTCTTCACCTGGAGGGATAGTTATGGCACACAGTGAATGTGCAAGGAGTTCTCTGAATTTACCTCAAAAAGACAAAAGCTTTCAGGAAGTCCATGGATTATACCAAAACTCGTCATTGCTAGGAGACTAAAATTCTGTGTCATGGAAGCTTATAAATCCAAAGATTTCAACCTTTCTAAATCAGTTTCAAGCAAACTTTTTCTCTGTCTCACAGGGAAAGAAGACTCGTTTCCTATGAGTAGACTTGTAAACTAGCTACTTGGGCTGCAGTTCATACATTTCCCCAGACATCACAAAATGAGACATACAGACATTGCTTTCACTATGTTTTACTGCTTATTCATATATCTCTTGAGTCTAAATGTTTTGCTTAGTTATGATAACTTTATTGGTCCCTGACATATTTCACTATGGATTTTTTTTTTAGAACATTTAGAAAAATTGGCTATTTTAAACAAGAAGATAGTCTTAACCTTAATTGTGGTTGAACTAATGTCCCCCCACAGTACAGCTCTAGAAGCTCTCTCAAGTCTTATCTAGACTAGGATTTAGATTGCGTTACCTAGGTTTGAACTATTAACTTCTTAAACTGTAGTTAAGGCATGTTAAGCATGTGCTAAACTGGTTGGCTTGAACTGGGTAAATAGATCGTTGACTTAGCTGCATCTACAGTGAGGTCAACCTGACTGTATTGTACAGGGTATGAAATTTTTCACAGCCCTGAGCGATGTAGAAGGTTGAGCTAACTTTTAGGTGTAGTTCAGTTCTAAGTCCCATTGACTTCAGCCTGCTTTACGCTTAAAAAGTTTTAATAGAATTAACTATGTTGATTTCAGATTGCACCCCTGATCAACATAGCTATGCTGGTTAAAGCCATAGTGTAGATTCAGGTATACTGACATAAGGTGCTTTATACCCGGGTAGCTTATTTTGTTTCACCAAAATGAAATAATCTATACCTGCATAACTGTATTGAGACTAGGGAGTGTTGCCTCTTTAACTATGCTGGCATAGTTAAAGCGACATAACTTTTAAGACAGGCATTAGCTGCCTAAGTCACTTTTGAAAATTTTCCTTAAAGTTTAAATCTGCACAGCAGAGGGAAAAACACCTATAGTGGGAACAGTGAACCTGACTATTCAAAGGAGAAGCATATGGTTTCTTTTAACCAATAACGTATCTCTTTCACTTAGGGATGCCTGAGAATGTTTTACTCCAATTAAAGTGTCCTACGATCTTGTCTAGGCCAGGATTTGGACAGGGTTAGCAAACACATTAATAGCCCAGTATAGACAAAGTAGTGTACCTTTAACGTATTCAATCTGGTCAGGTTCAACAAATAATAGCTAACAACTTCCAAATCCTAGTCTAGACAAGACCTAAATTCAAATTCAGTTCATCTTAATTAAAAAGCCGGTTGATTTGAAAGAAAAAAGAAAGAAAAGGGAAGAAGAAGATGGAAAAATAGTGTCTGATAGGGTTGTCAAAATATTTTTTTTTTTTAAATCGCAGTTAATCACAAGATAAAACAAGTTGCAATTAATCACAGTTTAATCGCACTGGTAAACAATAATAAATACCAATTTAAATTTATTATAAATATTTTTGGATTTTTTTTACATTTTCAAATATATTGATTTCAGCTGTAACAGAGAATACAAAGTGAACAGTGCTCACTTTATATTATTATTTATTACAAATATTTGCACTGTAAAAAAGATAAAGAAATAGTATTTTTCAATTCACCTCATACAAGTACTGTAGTGCAATCCCTTTATCATGAAAGTGCAACTTAAAAATGTAGATTTTTTTTAACATAACTCAAAAACATAACAGTGTAAAACTTTAGGCCTACAGGTTGAAGCACAAAGGGACATATGAATTTTTAGCATATGTGACATGTAAATACCTTGCAACGCCAGTTACAACAGTGCCATGCGAAAACCTGTTCTCACTTTCAGGTGACATTGTAAATAAGAAGCGGACAGCAATATCACTCGTAAATGTAAACAAACTTGTTTTTCTTAGCAATTGGCTGAACAAGAAGTAGGACTGAGTGGACTTGCATGAGGTGAATTGAAAAATACTACTACTTTATCTTTTTTACAGTGCAAATATTTGTAATAAAAAATAATATAAAGTGAGCACTGTTCACTTTGTATTCTGTGTTGTAATTGAAATCAATATATTTGAAAATGTAGAAAACATCCAAAATATTTATAATAAATTTAAATTGGTATTCTGTTATTGTTTAACAGTGCGATTAAAACTGCAATTAATCACAACTATATTTTTAATCTAGTTAATTTGCTTTGCATGAATCGCGTGCGATTAATTGACAGCCCTAGTGTCTAAACACAGGAATGATGAAGAGCAAGGTTCTTTACAGACCATTTTAATGAGACTCTTTTGTATCTGGCCCTAGATACTATGATGACAGGAGCATTATAGTTGCCTAAAATAGACAGGATTAGTAGGATAGCTTATCTACAAAGCTTTTTTTTCTGCCATCCCTCAGTTTGGTCAAGTTTGGCTGTCTTGCTAGAAAACCATCTCTGTACTACCTGCCAGTTGTAGCAAGACTCATTTCTTTATTTAAAGTCTCTCTGGATGCGTGGTGCTTATCTTTCTTAACCAGGGCCACACCTGTCTTTTTTTTATTGTTTTCTAAATTCAGTTTCCAGTTCAGGTTCCAATTAACATTTGAGAAACATTCCCTCAATTCAGAACAAACCTGTTTGGTGAGCGAATCTGCTTTCTTTCCCCAACACTCAAGGACGGATTGTTAACCTAATCCACATCTACCTGAGCATGTCTGATCTATTTTCATACTGCTAACCTTCTCCCTGGATGAGGAAGAACACAAGTACAAGCTATCCATGCAGAAGGTACCGTATATACTCGTTAGGGTGACCAGACAGCAAATGTGAAAAATCAGGACAGGGGGTGGGGATAATAGGAGCCTATATAAGAAAAAGACCCCAAAATCGGGACTGTCCCTATAAAATCAGGACATCTGGTCACCCTAATACTCGTTCATTAGCCCATTCGTTTATAAGCCGACCCCCCCCAAGATGGTTATGTAAAAATAGCAAAAACTGTATGACCCTTTCATAAGCCGACCCTATATTTCAGGGGTTGGCAAACTTTGGCTCCCGGCTGTCAGGGTAAGCTGCTGGCGGGTCGGGACATTTTGTTCGGTTCACTGTTCCCAGCCAATGAGAGCTGCGGAAAGCCCCTTTGGCTGGGAATGGCGAGCCGCGGCCACAGGGAGCTGAGGGGCTCCATGCCTGCAGACGCTCCTAGTAAACAAAACGACAATGTATTAGATATTCAATTAAATGATTCCATAGAGTTTAAAATCATCAGATTTTGGTGTAGACCAGTTTATAAGCCGACCCCCGCTCTTTGATGCGTCACTTTTTTACCAAAAATATTTGACTTATGAACAAGTATATACGATACATAAAAGTTCAGAACAATTACACAAAACTATAACTGAAATGTACAGATATAGCCACCTATCAAGTCCAACTTTCTTTCTACATCATTTTCATAAAAATAATTGTGGAACTCTTTCAAATAATATAGTAACCATAGCTAATCCGAGAAAGATTATAAGCTTTGTGGTCTAATAACCATGTCTTTGAACCAGTAATAAAACTCAATTTATAAACTTACCAAGTTATGAATTTAGGTCTTGATTCAGGAAAGCAACCTGAAATAGGAAAGCACTTGATGCACTTGGGGCCTGAGTGACAACAAGGAACAAGATTATCCCTAAAAAACAAAAATGAACACACAGCCATCTCAAATTTCTTTTTATTAAAAAAGCAGGTGGGATGGGAACAATGATTAAAGGGTGTGTATAGGGGGCAGACCGAGAGGGGGGGCAAGGTTGTCGCAAGGATCACAGACCTGGCAAAAAAATAAAAAATTGAGCTGGGTAGCTGAAGGGAATACTTCAAGCACTCTTACCAAAGCTGCTCCCAGATTATGATAGGCACCCCATTTTTTTCAGACCACTTTAAGCACTGGATGGGGAGGAGGGGGAACGGACGGACAGTAGACACCACCTTCGAGCAAAAAGATGACTGATTCAGTATGTTCTTTTCTGTTTTACTTTTTTTCTACTCTTTTTATGTTTTCTTTGTCCTCTGAAATACTAATTTCTTTGAAATTACAGGTATTTCCCTTTTAGGTAATAAAAGAAGGAGTTCTATGTATTTTTGTTAAAAATACGCATAGTTAAACATCTTTATTGTACACTAAATTAAAGTTAATGAATGTTTTTAGAAGTCATTGCTAAATATTTTCCCGAAAGGAGGGCATTCAGGAAGTCAGACTCTGAAAACTTCCACTCCCTTATCTACCAACGTTTCATATCAACCTACATTGTTGCTGGTACTGTTCAGTACTGTGTGCCTTTCCCTATGTTACCTTTCATTCTTGTTTCTACAGGCTTTTGTAGATCAAGTATTTCTTCTCATGAAAGGTAATGAGCTTCTCCCATTGTTATTTTGAAGCAGTATAAATGTTTTGTGTATAATCCCTGGTGAATTTCATATGGTATGTTGTTTGATCATCTCTCTTCTCTTGCCCCTGCCCTCATTAAAAACCCTAGCAGGAATGGTATGGTGCTGGATCTTTAAAACCCTAAAAATATTTGGATTCCACAATACTAACTAGCATAGTCCACTCATCTACATAGGTCACCTTCCAAAAATCTTTCAAAAGAATCTGACCCCAAATATTTAATTCCAATGGAGACTCATGATATCTGAAAATAGGTAGGCAAAATAGAGGCACAGAAGCATGTTAAGAACCTTGTTTACAGAGCAGCAAATAGAGATCCTACTACATCTGTTTCAAAACAGGGAAGGCAAATCCTTTCCTGCTTATTTTGAGGAGCTTCCACTGTTTGAATTCCTGTGGTAAAATAAGAGGACCAATGTACACGGAAGAATATTGAGTACTTCAGTCACAACCTATATGAAAAAACTTAAGTGAGACTTGTTAGAGCAAATAAGGTTAAATGAATAAAGCTTCAGATACATCTGTGAAAAGACAGGAGTTTTAGCTAAGTAATAGATTAGAAGAGGAAACATGTATTATTCCCACCAAATTACTGGACAGCCCTGTTAATATGTTCAAGGAAAAAATCAGCTGTGTCTCATTGTTAACTATAGTGTTAATTTAAAATTAAACACATTTTAGGTGTTTTGCTGGATCAGGGCCAGAATGCTCAGCTCATGGCAGGAGCAAATCCCTGTTGAGCCAAAGCCACTTAATAAGGACACTGTGATAAGTGTTGAAGCTGTCCTTTTTCATGGTTAAACTTGTGATATTTCTTAAAGCAAAAACAGCAAATACTTTCTAAAAGAAAAGTGATTTGGTTGGTCTGTGATTCTTGTCTGAAGGGTTGAATTAGTGAACTCAGCTTAAAGAAACAAATGAATAGAACTTTCCCCCTATGCATTTCATTTGTACTGTTTGAGTTGGCCCAGTTGAATGATGATAAATGGCAGGGGGACAAGGTGGGTGACGTAAAAGATATACTTCGCCTTGTCTATCTAATATCCTGGGACCAACACAGCTACATGTAAATGGCAGGGTCTTATTTATCGTATATTGTCCATTTCACTGAAGTTAATCCATTCACTGCTGCTAAAAGCACACTGTACAGATCTGATTCATCAGAATTAATGTATTTATACATTATAAACATATCTTTCTCATTCTTTCATTTCCGAGGCACATCATAGACCTATAAAATGAGACCTCTAATATAGGAATGCACAGAATACCCCTTGCCTTGGCCAAAAAACCCAGAGTTGAAATTTCATATGTGTGGCATGTATAATGCCTAGGCCACATTATGGTATCTGAGTGAGAAATTACCTGGTTTTATATTTTTTATTTATTGGTTTGTTCTTAACATGTCACTTCATATTTAATGGAAGTAAATATGTAAGACAGACTCTGGATGAAACAGAATTAATGGAGTCCTCTCTAGAAAGGAAAGGTGGTTAAGAATTATCACAGGCGGGCAAGCAAGAGACATGCCTAAGGCAGTCCCATGTGTTCAAGGCAGAGAAACAGCCTTGAAACAGTTGTGGGCCCGAAATTCCATCTGTAATAACTGTGCCAGTTAAAAAGATTTGGCTAGCTCCTTCTCTAACTTGGCAGCAGTGGAGTCAGAGGGAAGACGTGGGGGTTGCATAGTTAAACTGTAGAGCTGATTATCTTAAATTCCAAATGCTGTATTTTAAGTTTCTGTAAAGGGTATTTTTTGAGATGCTAAAAATTAAAAATAGCAGGGTAAAGGTGTTTGTATAAAATAATTCTTGTTTTGCAGTACAATAAGCCTTGTTGCTTCTTGCGGTCTGAATAAATTCACTGTTATGGGCATTTCAGCATCTTTGTATATGACATGCATTGCACTACAGGGGAGGTTCATAAGATTAAATGACAGGATTATAAAATTATTTGAAGTCATATTAACAATTGTCCATATCACTTTTTGGAGGTATTTGGGCACACTCTTTGAGCTGACAGGCAAGAGAAAAAATATCACCTGAGGCCAGTTTTTTAAAAATGACAAATTTCAGCATAAAACAGCTTGCTTTAGTGCTAAAAAGGGTTAAATATGAGGGCAACAGGTACAGGCAGATGTAGGTATGTGATATGTCTGACTGTTTTGCAAGGTGCTATAAATATTGGCTCCATGTAATCTGATACCAGGGTAGGACTGGCAAACTCATGAAGGAAAGTAGATAGCAATGTAAAAGAACTGGAATTTCAGGTCTAGCTGAGTAATCGCAGTCTGCTCCAGAGTAAGGTTGAGACCATTCATATTGCTCACAGATGACAGCAAATGAGAGGCAAAAAAGAGGAATATTCCCGAGTCTGCACTATTGTCATATCAATCCCTTAGGGTCTCAGCAAAGGTAAGATCATTTACATTTCTGAGACCTGCAGAGGTCTCTTAGGGAACTCTATGGTGGATGAAAGTATGTCAGAGGCCTACAAAATATCAAGATGTGAATAGCATGGTTGGGAGTGGGGGACGAGGTTGGCCAAGAGGACAGGGTTTTATTAATGCGGAAACTATACAACTTTTGCTCAGAATAGTTTGTACCTATTTTTTTTTAAATGGTGTATGTAAGTGAAAACAAAAGCTTGAATGCATGATACTGTATTTACAGTGAATCTGCATACATAATATTAATGTGAATGTACATTGCAGAATAAAATGCTAAACTCCTAAGAATAATTTATTTTGTTCAACAGCATGCTCTTGGTAATCAGTTAGAATGCATCAGCAAAACAATAAAAGGAAAAAAGAAATTGAGATAGCAGGAAGAAAAGGCCATTAAGATGCAAAACACTCAATCAAATAAGTTGATGATTTTACAGGCTTGTCTTTCTTCATACATAGAATGGATGATTATTGAGCTTGGAGGTATGGCACCTAGGCTTAGTTCCAGTTTGAAATAAATATTCCCCCTTCTGTTAAGCTGTGGCTGTTCTAGAATTACCTAGGCCTGAGCAGCAAAGATTGCCCTGAATGAGAAACTTTTGATTTGACCTCTGGAGGTAGATTTCTATAGCTGCCTACAGGTGGTAAAAATTTGTTTTACGAGTTTGTGTGCCTGGTAACTTTATGGGGCAGTTGGCAGTTTTACCAGAATTTGGTGGAGGCTGGCTACCAGTAACTTGTGAAGTTTTTTACCTGACCAGAATAACTAACACTGTCCTATCCCAGCTCCTGATTCTGATCTATGATTTACTCCCTTTTAAGTTTAAAATATAACTCTCTATTCAGAAAGGATCACAGTTTTATGTATCTTGTTATTTTAGGAAACAAGATTTCCCCTGAACTCTATTTATCAGATGATACTTTTTACCAATGAGTTAATTATCTCAGGCTCCAGTTCTTCAAACCCCACTGGCATACCCCTTCCCATTGAAGGCAGTGTGATTTGACATGGCTCCAAGCATCTGCTTGCATGTTGCTTCTTGCAGTATGAGGGCTTGATTTCTTAACAGCATATCAGTATTTAATCTTCCTAGTTAAAACATGTGCCATTAAACACCAAAACTATTTGCAAGTGCCTTTATTGTATTAAACAGATGAGAATGTATTGACTCCTTTTGTATTCCAAAAATTAAAGCATTTGGTTTACATTAATTCTTAAACTAGTTCTGGGATTTTAACAACTCACATTCAATAAATCAATCCTTGTCACTAGATTTTGTTTAGCCAGATTTTAAAAAGGCAATTAACTCTTAATATTAAGAACTCTTGCAATGTACTTTATTTATTTATGTTATGCTGACAGTATGCTCAACTTTTTACTCACTATGGTACGATACACAAAGATAGTCCCTGTCTCAGAAGTTTACAATATAGAAAATAAGGTACACTGGATATTCTAGAGGAGGGAATAAATTAGTGGTATCTATTTTCCTCTCTTTATATAATTATTACTAAAGACTTACCTACTCTGTTTTTTACTGAGGCGAAGGATTTGAACACAAAATCTTGTGGCTTGCTGAACTGCAATAGGTATTTTATCCCATGTAATTGGAAAAATTGCCATTCCAGATCAGACTCCATCTGTCCTGCCTTGGCAGTAGGCAAACCAACTGTTTCAGAGGAAAATGCAAGAGTCCCCAAGTGGGCAGTTATTTGGGGGGGGGGGGGGGAATCCTGCCTGTCTGAGAAGCTTGTTTGAAATTCATATCTATGAGAGTTTGGCTTGTGCCATGAAGCATGATGGTTTATGTCAATTCCAAACTTGTTTCTTTTTTTAAATCATATCTACTGTAACTTTGGACCAGGGTCACCCAATGAAATTAATAGGCAGCAGGTTTAAAACAAACAAAGGAAGTACTTCCTCACATAACGCATAGTCAACCTGTGGAACTCGTTGCCAGGGGATGTTGTGAAGGCCAAAACTATAACTTGGTTCAAAAAACAATTAGATAAGTTAATGGAGGATAGGTCCCTCAATAGCTATTAGCTAAGTTGGTCAAGGATAACCCCTGGGTGTCCCTAAGCCTTTGGCTGCCAGATGCTGGGACTGGACAACGGGATGGATAACTTGATGATCGCCCTGTTCTGTTCATTTCCTGGCATTGGCCACTGTCGGAAGACAGGTTACTGGGCTAGATGGACCATTGGTCTGACCCAGTATGGCTATTCTTAGGCTCCAATTACCCATGTAGATGTCACTAATACTTTCCTAAACTCTTGGTCTCTAATGTGTCTGTGCCAATGAGTTCCACCAGTGCCTTATAGGCTGAATTTTAATATTTTTTTTTTGTCACTGTTAAATTTGCTGACTTTCAATTCAATTCAATGTCTGTCTGTTCTTGTATTATAAGAAGGGGTAAATAGGAGCACCTTATTTTCCTTCTCCATACCAGTTATATATAATAAAATGGAGGCAAGCTCCTGTGAAGCATAGTCTAAGAATGATAAAGATTCAGTGGTTATGAGGATGAGAGGAGAGACCAGGATAAACCCAGAGATATTCTGAGAGGGACTGAGGGTACCAGTCAGTGACCAATGAAACAGAATTGTAAGGAGAGGTCAGGAAAACCAGCGGAGACAGCATAGTTGTGGGGTAAATTTTCAAAAGTGCCTAAGGCCTGATACACAGAATTGGTACCATTATAATTATGTTGGTTAGCAGTGTGATTTTTGTTGTTGTTGTTAATTAAATAATTTTACTGGTATCACTTATTCCCTGCCCCATAAGGAATAAGCACTTTTATATTGGCATAAATGTGTACACATTTATGTGTGTGTATACGGCTTTAACTGTATTGGTTTAATTAAAGTGGTACAAATTTCATGGATAGAAAGACTTAGGAGCTCAAGTCCCATTTTCAAAAGTGACTTGGGCATGTATGTTCCTAAGTCACTTCTGTGCTTTTGAAAATTTGCCCCTTCTGTTTCATACTTCGAACTCACAAATTTCAGACTAAGTCATCTGGCCCATAATTGCCATCTGAACAACTCTATCAAAGTACTTTGCAAAGTCAGATAACCATTTAACTTGTAAATCAACACTTCTGTGTTGTTTTGAGGTTACCTCAACCCCTTTACCCGCCACCCCTCAGCCTTTTCAACAGATTGCAGCAAAAGGGAGTGAAGGAATTAAAGTCAGAAAAAGGTTATAGCATAAACAAGGTTTTATTCCTTATTGTTAATACTCCGGAAGGGAATCCTGCCTAATATTAAATATTCAGATTAACAAAGACTGCCATTAATGGAAAGATATTCATGGAAGGTTTGATTACCTGGTGCCAACAGGAACTTTTTATGACCTGTGACCATGCTGCCTGGAATCCTGTAGAGTATGTAGTTGTTAGCTGAATGTTATGCCAAGGGATTCGGTCCATTTTTTTATCAAGTTTTAAATAAAAATGTTACTTTTTTTGATAAAACAGAATAACCTGACCGATTTCTGTCCTTCTCTCTGCACTAAAGTGAGCCTATAGTCCCTGGCAATGCAGCCTGGTTTCAAACCAGGCTGTGGAACAGATACTATATTGATGTCAGTGGTGTTCAAGCTTCTTTAGTTACGAACAAAGAAAAGGCCACTCAGGTTACAGCTGTCAGATCTGCTGCTATTGTAACTATTTATCCTGAAGTAACTCAGAAATCTTGTGCAGGTGAGCAGAGTTGGTTCTTCTTTTCCTCACTGGTAGACACTGAGAATAGCTGAGGGTAATTGCTTGTTCTTCTTGCATGTGAGTTTCTACAGTCTTCCATCTTGTTAGCACCTGCTCCATGTGTACAGTGCCTAAAGACACTTGGAGAGATCATAAGGCATTTTGGGTTGCTTTGTCTCTGAGCTCTGTGTTTCCTTTTCATCACACTCCGATATTACATTCTCACTACTTTTTCTGACTGAGATATAGTTCTGAATGCCATGAATTAGATCTGGCTCAATCCTGGTAAGACAGAAGTGATGCCTATTGGCAGAAGGAAACATTGACAAGGCCTGGACAGTGGTGTCGTTACCATCTGTGTGTTTGCCTGACTTCAGCCAGGATGGTTTGTGGCCTCTTGTTTCCTAAATTCCCAGGTGACAATGCCCTATCATGTCTTTTTCCCCTCCTCACTCCAAGGAGGGGGTAAAGGCTGAGCAAGTGGCTATTGACTTTTGACAGTTATCCACAACTTTGTCACCTCCAGGCTAGATCAAAATAATGTGCTCTACTTAAGACTACCTTTGAAAACCACTTGGAAACTTTAGGTAATACATAATGCAGCTGTCCCTGTTCTAACTGGATTGAGACATTTTTAGCACATAACACCCAAGCTCAGTTCCACACCAGAAAAATTATGCATGTGCTTACTTTAAACACAAGTATTCCCATTGAAATCAATGGGATTACTTATGTGTTTTAAGGTTAAGCACATGTTTAAATTGTTTTGCTAGATTGGGCCTAGATGCCTATATTTTTCTAGGGTCATTTCCTGGTGTTTGTGATGCTCTGTAAAGCCCTGCATGGGATGGGAACCAGCAGCCTGAGAGAGAGGTCCTCTCTCATCTTGTATTTTGCCACAAGTTTCAACTGGAATGCTCTTGCTGTTAGTCCCAGGAATTGAATGCTCCAAGACTGGTGGCAGAGCTTTCTTAGCAGATGGCCCATGCCTTTGGCACATTTTGCCCTGGGTGTTCTGATGGTGTCTTTTAATAGGCTTCAGAGCACAGTGTTAAGAGTAGTTATTTTCTTAAGTTTTGGTTTTGCTCAATTTGATGGGTGATAACTGCCGCAGTGTGTAGCATTGATGCACTCTCTGCTTCCTATTGATGGTAGCAAGTTGATGTTTTGCATCAGTGCTTGAATGACAAAGCCAGAAGGGCTAGATAGGTTAATAATCATGAACTTTAGCCCTGTTTGGGAGAGCACTGAATGGCAACAGTGATAGAAACCAGGAATGCCAGTTCTGAAGGGATCTCTTACAAGCTTTACTGAACTGACCAAATTTTGATAAGAATGGCCTCAAGCAGAGAGGTTATGCTGCCAGTCAGTGGGGGTGGGATTTCATGTGGGAGGAAGTTGGAGGGCCTAGTAGGACTCTAGCAAAGGTGTGGAGTCCCAGATTGCTCAGGTCTTCCTACAGGGTCACCAGTGAAAATATATTTCTAGGGTGCAAGTTGGCTAAGCAAATCTTCTGGAAGGCTCATCAAGGAGGTTCAGAGTTATTGAGACACAGCAGAAGAAGTAGAAGAGGATTTCCAGGGAGACAGAGGGTGTTTAGTCATGTATAGTTCAATTTTAGATAAGAATTAGTAAGTGGTTATTCATTTTTCATTAGTTTATTGTATATAAAGTTCTGTTTTTACTTGCTACCCTGGTAAGTTAGCCTGTAGTTTTGAGTGTTAGAAATAAGTTTATTGGTATCATGTTTTTCTCCCTTTTCTTGGGACTAATTGCATGCGGTTGGGCTTATAAAGTGGGAACTGCTGTGTGTGTTAATACAATTTTCATGCTTTGTTAAGGTTGTAACTGATTCATATACATCCTTGAGCTTTAGGAACCACCTGTTTTCCACCCAGTATCGCAAAAGAAGCAACAGTGAAACATTTCCCCATGAATAGTACTGACAGTTCACGAAGCGCTCAATGTTTATAACAGCAAAGAGGCCAAAGACCATTGAAATAAACACACAGGCCATGTCCACACTACAAACTTATGTGGGCCTAAGCTACACTGACATAAAACTGCCGCAGTTAATTCATTCCTTGTGCGTGTGTATACTTGGCTCCTTGTGCTGGCAGTGTGCATACTCATCAGGAGTGCTTAGAATCATAGAATCTCAGGGTTGGAAGGGACCTTAGGAGGTCATCTAGTCCAACCATCTGCTCAAAGGGGGAGGGATAGCTCAGTGGTTTGAGCATTGACCTGCTAAACCCAGGGTTGTGAGTTCAATCCTCAAGGGGGCCATTTAGGGATCTGGGGCAAAAATCAGTACTTGGTCCTGCTAGTGAAGGCAGGGGGCTGGATTCGATGACCTTTCGAGGTCCCTTCCAGCTCTATGAGATAGGTATATCTCCATATATTATTAAAGCAGGACCAATCCCCAACTAAATCATCCATCAGCTTGTACTGATGCAGAGTGCAGTGCACTGTGGGTAGTATCCCACCATGCAACTCACCACTATCCATAAGTGTCTCTTGGAAAGATTTTGCAATGCCTGATGGGGCTGATGCGAGTCGCACAGGGGTGACTGGGCACGTAGGGTCAACTTCCCATAATGTAGTGTTTTCCATCTCATAATTTCATCTGCATCCCATAATGTTCATGTCTTCTTTTCAAAATCCCACAAACCCACGTGGCCCCTCTCACTGTCCACCATCTCTGACAGAAGCATGGAGCCTGCACCGCTCTGCATTGTTTGCTTTCAGAACTGCTCAGCACCAGCCAGCATATGTTGTGAACTAATAAAGATTAATTATGTTCCAAAAAATAGAATTTTATTTCTATTTCTATTTATTTCAGGCAATTCATAAAAAACATGTAAAACTTAATCAAACTTAATACATTAAGCGAACAGAACTTATGAAGGAGAAAGAACAGTCATATTCATTTCAGGTTACACATACACCAACCGTGACTTTCATAGGTCAGTGTATGTGAAGCTGTGTTTGTCTTTAATGTCCCCTGGGGTGGAGTGGTAAGGGCAGTACACTGACCTCTGATGCCAGGTGAAATGTTTGGGGGTGGGGGGGCAACTATAGGGAGGTCCTGATACTGAGTTTTCAATGGGATCTAGGGAGAGGTGAGCATGGGATTGTTGAATTTACAGGTCCACCAGAGTCTGCATCAAGGGATTTGCTGCCTGAGAAGTGCAAACATCTCCTACAGTACGTCCCTCTTCTTTTCCTGCACCTTTCTCCTCTCCACTCTGTCTTTCTCCAGTGTCTACAATGGTGACCCTCTAGGCCCTGTGCTCATTCTGTGATGCAGCACTGGCTTGCAGAATCTCCTGGAACATGTTATCCTGAGTCCTCTTCTTTCTCCTCCATATTTGGCTCAGGCATTCCACATGTGTAGAGGGGGAGACCCTATAGGCCGCAATGGCAGCAGCTGCAGATATAACACACAGAGGTACCATTGTCAGTGTATTCACAACAGAAATCGAAACTTAAGATGCTGAGTGAATTCACTCCCCTTGCTCCACACAAGTTATAAGTACTACATTCTTTCTTTTTGCTTGGGATCGATTGAGTATGGCACCAGTCACAGCACCAGCTCTGGTGAGTGTAGCCCTCCCAGGGTTGAGGAAATGAGGAGGAAGTAGCTCGGTTTCATGTTTCTAGTTGTAGAAGGCAACAGAACTGAATACCGGCACAGTTTTCTACAGGTGGTGGTGATTTTAGCTGATATTTCACTCCTGAGGGTAACAGAGGCATTGAGAGCACAACTTGTACTGGCATCCCAATGCTGCCCCAGGTCTGTATGCTGCTAGCCTGAATGGCATGGGAAAGTGTCCTACTGTGGCAGAAGAAATAAGGCAGCCCTCCCCAGAAACTTTCAGCAGAGGGTTGCAGACTACCTCCTTGAAAGTTTCATCGAGATCTCTATGGAGGATTCACAGGACATCCCGGTACACATACGTAAACTGATTCCCGTGGCTTCCACTGTCTAACCCTGGAGGAGACTAAAAAAGCAGATAGCAACTCTATCTCTCTTGGTTGTTGTTCTACAGTGGTTCTCAACCTTTTGTACTGGTGACCCCTTTCACATAGCAAGCCTCTGAGTGTGACCCCCCCCTATAAATTAAAATCACTTTTTTATATATTTAACACCATTATAAAGCTGGAGCCAAAGTGGGGTTTGGGTTGGAGGCTGATAGCTCACGACCCCCATGTAATAACCTCGCAGCCCCCTGAGGGGTCCCGACCCCCAGTTTGAAAACCCCTGTTCTTCTACCTCTACTAGCACAAGTCAAGATGAGTAAATCAACATATGTATCCTGCTACTTTGGGGTGGCATCCCTGTAATTTCAAAATAAACTGCATACTTACTGGAGGTTCCTTCCCCTGCATTGGGCTCTCTTGTGTTCAACTTGCAGTACTGGCTGGACTGAGGTGGAGTCAAAAAACAGATCTTGGCTTGTTGCATAGCTGGATCCCATGGTTGCCTGTTTCCCATACTCCTCCTCACTGATTACGGCAGGGGCCTGTGACTTGAGCTCCTTGGTAGTATCCTTGATGCTATTGGGGGTGGTGATAGGGTCTCCACTGAGGTTGACATGCAGTTCTTTGTAAAAGTGGCAGATCTGTGACTGTGGATCAATTGTTGGCCTCCTTGGCGTTCTTGTGGTTGCTGCAGCTCCTTTGCTTTCATGTGGCACTGCTGCTGGTCCCTGTCATAGCGCTTCTCCTGCATTGCCCGAGCAATCTGCTTGTAGAGATGTCTGTTTCTATGTCTGGTTCAGAGCTGAGCCTGTGCAGCATCTTCTCCCCACAGGCCCAGGAGATCCAATATCTCCTGTGTACTCTAGGCAGAAGTGCATCTGGAGAGTGTAGTTGGCATGGTCAGCTGAGCAGTTGCACTCAACAATGGACCGGAGAGCTGCTAGGTGTGCTCACCAAGCTGGGCAATCAGGAAAAGCAATTTAAAAAATTTGCAGGGCTTTAAAGGGGAGGAGGGCTTCTAGTCTATGTGACCCAGGAAGCAGAGTTCACAGTGGTGAACAGAGAGCTCAGTGTAGGGTATTGTGGCACAGCTTCTGGAGGCCAGTAATGGTCGATGTCGGTAAAGCAGGGTCTACACTCTCACGGTGTCGACCTAACTACATCGACCATGACTCTAGGCCACTCAGGGAGGTGGTGTTATTAAGTTGGCACAGCGAGGCACTTACATCGGCAGGAGCCAAATTTAAGTGAGACACATGCACAGTTAAGTTGATGTAAGCTGCCTTGCATTGACCTAACTTTGTAGTGAGGACCAGGCTAAAGTTTCATGAACTTCAGTGGGTTTCGGATTAGGCTCATAGTGTTTTGGTTATGTGACTGTTTCTTCTAATACAGGGGTTCCCAAGCTTGGTTCGCGGCTTGTTCAAAGTAATCCCCTGGTGGGCCGCGAGATGCTTTGTTTACCTGAACGTCCGCAGGTACGGCCGCTCGCAGCTTCCAGTGGCCGCGGTTCGCTGTTCCTGGCCAATGGGAGCTGCGGGAAGTGGCGCAGGCCAGGCCACCGCTTCCCGCAGCTCCCATTGGCCGGGAACAGAGAACCGCGGCCACTGGGAGGTGTGAGCGGCCAGACTTGCGGACACTCAGGTAAACAAAGCATCTCGTGGCCCACCAGTGGCTTACCCTGAACAAGCTGCAAACCAAGTTTGGGAACCCCTGCTCTAATATGAACAAAAACAAATCACTTTGTTTGACATCTACATTCTGTTTCTCATTTTATAACAATCTATCATAAAACTATGTGCCTTTGTAGTCTGATTGATGTAATATCTAAAAACCTATTTCAAACGTATATTAAAGCTTGGTTCCTATATGTGCAACTTCATGTCCCACTAATGTCAGTGGTTCTCTGATCAGTTGTAAGAGTCCACCTCCATTAATCCCTTTGGAGGATCGGGGCATAATTTGATAAACGTCTTACTACTGTTGCAGCCATAAGTCTATAATTCATATCAAATGCATAACAATGTAGACTGTGACATTATATAATGTCTGAGGATGATGGTCAGAGCTCTTAAAAAAAAAACAAACAAACAAAAAAACCACCCCTCTACACACAGCTCGTGCCTCCCTTGTCACATTCCCGATTCTCCCTTTTGAGGCCCGCCCTATAGTTTGAGAACTGCTGGACTAGTGAATAAACAGGGAACCTGGAATCAGGTTATACTCCTGGCTCTGCCTCCAGTTCTCTTTGTGACCTTGAGTGAGTTACTTAATAACTCTGCCCTTCCATTTCCTCATTTGTAAAAATGGAGACAGTAGTATTTGCTGTACAGTACTGTGCAGCTTTAAATGTTTGCAGAATGCTTTATTTATCATTGGATGAAAGGAAGTTTCAGAAGTGAAAAGTATTGTTAAAGTACTGAAGTATCTTTAGCACTCCACAGGGCAGGATGTGTCTGAGGGTATGTCTACACTACGAGACTAGTTCGATTTTACTTAAATCGAATATGTGGAATCGATATTAAAGTCCAACGTGTGTATCCACACTAAGGACAGTAATTCGACTTTGTGAGTCCACACTAACGGGGCAAGCGTCGACATTGGAAGCGGTGCACTGTGGGCAGCTATCCCACAGTTCCCGCAGTCCCCGCTTCCCATTGGAATTCTGGGTCGAGCCCCCAGTGCCTGCTGGGGAAAAAAATGTGTAGAGGGTGGTTTTGGGTAACTGTTGTCATCCAACCGTCACTCCCGCCTTCCCTCCCTGAAAGCGCCGGCGGGCAATCAGTTTGCGCACTTTTCTGGTGAGTGACAGCGTGGACGCCACAGCACTGCGAGCATGGAGCCCGCTGCGACCATCGCTGCAGTTATGGCCGTTGTCAACACCTCGCACCTTATCATCCACCTTTTCCAGAGGCAGATGCTGAGAAATCGGGCGAGGAGGCTACGGCAGCGCGGTGAGGACATGAAGTCTGAGAGTGGCACAGACCTCTCACAAAGCACGGGACCCCGCGCCGTGAACATCATGGTGGCAATGGGTCACGTTGATGCTGTGGAATGGCGATTCTGGGCCCGGGAAACAAGCACGGACTGGTGGGACCGCATAGTGCTGCAGGTCTGGGATGAATCACAGTGGCTGCGAAACTTTCGGATGCGGAAGGGAACTTTCCTGGAACTTTGTGAGCTACTGTCCCCTGCCCTGAAGCGCAAGGACACCCGGATGCGAGCAGCCCTGACTGTCCAGAAGCGAGTGGCCATAGCCCTCTGGAAGCTTGCAACGCCAGACAGCTACCGGTCAGTCGCGAACCACTTTGGCGTGGGCAAATCTACCGTGGGGGTTGCTGTGATGCAAGTAGCCAACGCAATCGTTAAGCTACTGCTGTCAAAGGTAGTGACCCTTGGAAACGTGCAGGTCATCATAGATGGCTTTGCCGCTATGGGATTCCCAAACTGTGGTGGGGCTATAGATGGAACTCACATCCCTATTCTGGGACCGGACCACCAGGCCAGCCAGTACATTAACCTAAAGGGCTACTTTTCAATGGTGCTGCAAGCACTGGTGGACCATAGGGGACGTTTTACCAACATCAACGTCGGATGGCCAGGCAAGGTTCATGACGCTCATGTTTTCAGGAACTCTGGTCTGTTTAGACGGCTGCAGGAAGGTATTTACTTCCCAGACCACAAAATAACTGTTGGGGATGTGGAGATGCCTACAGTGATCCTCGGGGACCCAGCCTACCCGCTAATGCCCTGGCTCATGAAGCCCTATACAGGCGCCCTGGACACTGAAAAAGAACTGTTCAACTACCGTCTGAGCAAATGCAGAATGGTGGTGGAGTGTGCTTTTGGCCGTCTCAAGGGGAGATGGAGAAGCTTACTGACTCGCTCTGATCTCAGCGAAACCAATATCCCCATTGTTATTGCAGCTTGCTGTGTGCTCCACAATCTCTGTGAGAGCAAGGGGGAGACCTTTATGATGGGGTGGGAGGTTGAGGCAAATAGCCTGGCTGCTGATTACGCCCAGCCAGACAGCCGTGCGATTAGAAGAGCCCAGCGGGACGCGATGTGCATCCGGGAGGCTTTGAAAGCTAGGTTCCTCAGTGAGCAGGGTAACCTGTGACTATTAACTTTGTTTAAAGAGAAGCTGAACCTGCCCCCGTTTCTTTACCCAGTTTATGTTGACTATCCTCTCCAGCTACATACCCCGTTCACTCCGTCCCCCCCCTTCCAACACACGTTTAAAAATAAAATAAATGGAACTTTGTTAATGAACACCGTTTTCTTTATTACGGGTAAAGTGTTGAAACTGGGATGCAGACTGTGGTGGGGAGCGGGCGTAGTGATGGAAAGGACCGCTGCATAAGATCTCTAACCGCCCTCCCCCGCCACAAACTCACATAGCCTCCCCCCCCCACAGAACATGAAAACCACCTCCAAGACTGACCAGGGTGCCTAGTGACTGCAATGTGTGTGTGACCTGCTGCTGAACCTGCCCCCCTGTCTGTACCCTGGTAAAGGTGACTGTCCTGTCCAATTACCAACCCCCTTTCCCCCCTTCAAACACACTCTCCTCTAAAAGAACATGATGGAAACAGTAATTAACAGAAACGTATTTTTTATTAGCAACTACACAGTTAGGGGATGAAACTGGGCCGGGGGCTTGGGTGAGGCAGGAAGGAAAGGACTTATCAAATTTTGGGGAATGAGAGCCTTCTGGTACTTGAGCAGTCTGCAGGGGTGGAGTGATCGTTTTCACGGCCCCTGCCGCCCCTCCTTCTTGGGACTTTGGGTGAGGGGGGGATGGGACTTTGTGGCAGGGGAGGGCGGTTAGAGAGAGACTGCAGCGGGGCTCTGTCCTCCTGCCTCCGGTCCTGCAGAACATCCACAAGGCGCCGGAGCATGTCAGTTTGCTCCCTCATTAGTCCAAGCAGCGTTTGAGTCACCTGCTGGTCTTCCTGCCGCTACCTCTCCTCCCGTTCTATGTGTGATTGATGGATTTGCGACATGTTCTCCCTCCACTGGGTCTGCAGGGCCGCCTCGGCTCGGGAGCAGCCCATAAGTTCTGAGAACATGTCATTCCGTGTCCTTTTCTTTCTCCGCCTAATCTGCGCCAGCCTCTGGGAGGGGGATGCCAGGGTAGATCGGGAGACAGTCGCAGCTGTGGGATGGGAAAAAGGGAGTGAATTCCTCACAAAGATAATTTTTTGTGAACAATGAACATAGTCTTTCTCTGTGAACAAGACCATGCACAGCACCTATCACATGCGCACTCAGGATAAGGTCGAATTTTCGGCCTTCGCATTCAGTGCCTGGGGTCTTGCAGTGCAGATCAGAGAAGCGGGGCAGGACAGCGGAATTCGGGTAGCAGACTGACATGGTAAGCCATAGACTTTTGGCTGCTTAAAAGTTAAATTATAGCAGTGCCCTCCTTTCACGTTCAAAGCAATGCTCCTAGCATTGGCCAGTTCCTGCTGCCGGCAATCCGGCAAGCATGAACTCTGCCCCTGTCCCACCCCCTCGCGGCTGTCTCCGGGAAAGATCCCTGTATGCTACCCCTCTCCTGCCTCCACTGCGTGGCTGTAAAACGCCGGTTACAGTTCTGTAATGGAACAGGCAAGCAGTCCCAACAGTAACATTCCCCTAATTCTAAGCAGGTCACCATGAGTGACATCACTCTGCTGAGGATTTCTGGGACAGAGAAAGACCGCATGCTGCGTGAAAGTCAGCAAAAACCAGGGCCGTATGCCGCCATGCTCTGCAAGGCAATGATCCCAGAGTACTTGATGATAGCCTGGCGCGGAAAAGTTTCCTACCACGGAGGACACAATAAGGCCGCTCTCCCCAGGAACCTCATGCAAAGGCTTTCCAATTACCTCCAGGACAGCTTCGTGGAGATGTCCCATGAGGATTTCAGCTCTATCCCTGGACATACAGACCTTCTTTTCCAGTAGCTGCACTGGCAAGGACTAAAAAGTAGAGCGCCTAGGGCAAACTAATCATCAAAAACCCATTGTTAATATTCCTGTTCTGTTCAAAATAAATGTTTACATGTTTTAAACACTTACCGACTGATCCTTTTCCTGATTCTGGGTCCTGGTTAACGCCTGGGGACGGTTGGTAGGGGATCTCTGTGAGGGTGATGAAGAGATCCTGGCTGTCGGGGAAATCAGCGTTGTAAGCGCTGTCGACTGCCTCGTCCTCCTCATCTCCTTCCTCATCTTCCCCGTCCGCTAACATCTCCGAGGAAGCGGCCGTCGACAATATCCCATCCTCAGAGTCCACGGTCAGTGGTCGGATAGTGGTGGCGGCCGCACCTAGAATGGAATGCAGTGCCTCGTAGAAACGGCATGTCTGGGGCTGGGATCCGGAGCGTCCGTTTGCCTCTTTGGTCTTCTGGTACCCTTGTCTCAGCTCCTTGATTTTCACACGGCACTGCGTTGCAGCCCGGCTGTATACTCTCTCTGTCATGGCTTTTGAGATCTTCTCGTAGATCTTTGCGTTCCGTCTTTTCGATCGCAGCTCCGAAAGCACGGACTCATCGCCCCACACAGCGATCAGATCCAAGAATTCCCGATCAGTCCATGCTGGGGCCCTCTTTCTATTCTGAGATTGCATGGTCACCTCTGCTGGAGAGCTCTGCATCGTTGCCAGTGCTGATGAACTCGCCACGATGTCCAAACAGGAAATGAGATTCAAACTGGCCAGACAGGAAAAGGAATTCAAATTTAGCGCTACTCCCCCCGTTGGGGAGGAGTACAGAAATCTAATTTAAGAGACCTCTATGTCGAACTAAATAGCTTCGTTGTGTGGACGGGTGCAGGATTAATTCGATTTAACGCTGCTAAATTCGACATAACCTCCTAGTGTAGACCAGGCCTGAGTTTGTTCATTTACCCTAATTTAGAACCACTGCTGTTAATATATCTACTTTTTTTCCATTGATAGAAAAATTCAAGTCTGTAGGCCTTGCACACTAACTCAGTGTCTGGACTGTGATGCTTGGAAATTGGTATTGCTGTTCCTTGGTTAGAGAAAGTGCAAACAAAATATTTCATCTTAATGAAAAAGTATTAATTTATCTATTGGGGAAAGTTTAAACTACTGTATATACTCGTTCATTAGCCCATTTGTTTATAAGCCGACCCCCCAAGATGGTTAGGTAAAAATAGCAAAAACTATGACCCTTTCATAAGCTGACCCTATATTTCAGGGGTTGGCAAACTTTGGCTCCCGGCCCGTCAGGGTAAGCCGCTGGCGGGTCGGGATGTTTTGTTTACTTGGAGCATCTGCAGGCACGGAACTCCCAGTGTCCGTGGTTTGCCATTCCCGCAGCTCCCATTGGCTGGGAATGGCAAACCGCAGACACTGCGAGCTGAGGGGCTCAGTGCCTCCAGATGCTCCAAGTAAACAAAACGTCCCGACCCGCCAGCGGCTTACCCTGACGGGCCTGGAGCCAAAGTTTGCTGACCCCTGCTATATTTTAAAAGCTGGCATCACAAGTAACACTCAAAAGTTTTGCTAGAATTATTTTAATGTAATCTAACAAAAAAACTGTTGTTGTTATAATAACAACTGAACAAATATGTATTCCCCTTCAAAATTCGGTCATTTAAAATCAGTAAATGGATATTTAAAACAAGTAACTTAGAAGAATGAGACTTTAAAAAGTCTTAAAATCCTTCAAAGTCTGAATCAGTCTCTGATTCACCAAACAATTCAGTAAACTCGGCTTCAGTCACAGCTGCACCTGCATCGTCATCGTAGATGTCGGCAGTGTCGTCTTCAGAGTCAGATTCCTTCTCAGCATCAGCCTGTTGTGTCATCATCAAATATGGCATCATCTTCTGACCCGTCGAGTGCATTGCTGATACAGCATTTCCTAAATGATTTTTCTACCATTTCCGAGGGAATAGGCACCCACGCGTCCTTGATCCACTGGGCGACCAGATTGATTTCGGGCTTCATAAGATTCCCACCTTTTGTCAACTTCGCCATGCCTGAGCACATCCATTCAAACCACATTTTGCGTAGCCTGTCCTTTAAGGGTTTGTTCAGGCAGACATCAAGCGGTTGTAGAACTGAAGTTAAGCCTCTAGATCTTACAGCCAAAGTAGTTTTCATATTTTTGGCCACATTTTTCACCTCATCCGTCTTGTGTGCCCTGAACATGTCCCAAACGAGCATAGCAGGTTTCTTGAAAAGTGCTCCTGGTCTCTTATTCCACACTTTTTCCAGCCATTCAATAGTCCCACTTTCATCCATCCATCCCTTTTCATGTGCACATACGATGACACCAGCGGGAAATTTCATGTTTTTAGGCAAGGTTTTTCTTTTAAAAAACAACAACAACAGGAGGGAGCTTTGATCCATTTACCAAACATGATGAAACCACCGTAAAATGGATTTTTTCATGGGCAGTGGTTTTAATTTAAAACTGTTTTTTCCACCAACACCGGTTACCGTTCTGTTGCTCGGGAGATGGAATGTCATTGGTGTTTCGTCCATATTTCCTATTTGTGACAGTTCAAATGCATATTCCCTTCGATAGTTTATAATAAATATTTGGAAAGATTTGATTTTTTTCTTCCAGATCTCTAGGCAGCTTTTGCGCAATCTTTGTTCGCTGATGAAGTGAGAGACTATGACGGTTCATGAAGCGAGTACACCAACCCGCTGATGCGACAAAGATTGACGGCTTTACTGACTTGTATTTGTCGTCTTTCGACATTTGCAGAGCACGCAGACGAATTCCAGTTCTAGTGACAATGTACCCATTTTTTCGACATTCAACAACCCAATTATTGAGATCTTTCTCTAGCTCAGGAAATGAAGCGCACCTCGTTGGACATTTTTTTTCTTGATTCTTGGCATGTCTTTTAGTGGTGTTTTATTTTTTTGCCATTATCTTACTTGCTTCTCATGGATACAGAATTCACAAGCAGCGGCACAATTATTGTTTGCTTCTGCATATTCAACAACTTTAATATTGAACGCTGCATGATAAGAAGACCTTTTTCTTTTGATTTCACCGTTCATTTTAAATACTAGTATGAAAATAGAGTATTATTATAGTTATAGATTTTGTAGGACTTTATATAGGAATGTCACCTGCTTTATCTGTAATAATTTGACAGTGTTCTTTGTTTATTTCAAAGCAGCCCTGTAGATTGGCATGTCTGTAGGGATAACAGGCTATTTCAATTTTATTAGAGATTCCATCGATTCTGCACGTTATATTTTCATATTGGCTCAATACTTATGAGGTCCATTTCTAGCCAATCTAGTCCACTAAACAAAGCCTTT